>NC_084551.2:15410000-15680000 GCF_033978685.3 Nerophis lumbriciformis
ACAAGTTGTTTCTCTCCAGTTTTCAGATTCCGCAGAGCTACTTCCAGTAGATCAGCTGGTTGAGCTTTTAATGACTGGGCTTTGAGAAGTATGGAAGTCGCCCTGGTCACATTTCCTTAATAAAAACCCTTTCAGTTAATAGTCATGTCATACTTATACATTCAGTTTTAAGATGTGTTTTACATTGTACATATGCGTCAGATTCAGAAATAGAAAAGCAATTAAAAAGGAATGAAAGTCAAAATCAGAAAACATCACACAGTAGTTACAATTAATGAGCTACAATACCTTGAGAAACCTCAAACTGAGCATGTGCAATGTGGACAAACGCAAAGGCTTTGCAGTTTGACCTTGCAACTATGAAATAGTCTTCAGCTTCCTCAGGGTCGTCCATGCTTTGAAAACAAAAAAGAAAATCAAATGCAAAAGATATTTTAAGAAAAACTAAATACAGTAGTTTGTTTAAGGTGGTTGTGTTATAGAGACCACATTGGCAACTATGTAGGCATTTTTATTATTCTAAATCCAGATGCCCGTCGTTTTGGTTCACCACAAAGTTGAATTCAGTGATTTGGAGATGTGTCCCAATACCTTTGGCAATTTAATGTATCATAGGTAGATCTCACAAAAGTGAGTTACCCCTCGCTTCTCAGCAACATTTTCTTATTACAGTATGTCTTTTATGTGACGATACTATAGAAATTAAGCTTGGTAGTCAGTGTACAGCTTACGTATATAAGAGCCTAGATTTATTACTATGCACTGTAAATGACTCAACATAGAGCCATTATTTTCCAAAAAGTTTGCAACACAAGTGAGAACCAAGGTTAGTGCATCTTGCCTCCAGTCAAGCATAGTGATGGTAGCATCATGGACCGGAGTACAAAGAGATTAAGGCAGTGAGTAATAGATTAAAAAAATGGCACTCAAACTGAATTTTGACACTTTGGGCACAATTTGAACACAATGGGTAGGGCTGGGCAATATCGCCTTATTTTTCCCCCCTTTACCCTGTACTTTTTTTTTTCTTTACAAAAACTTAACAGATGCAACCTCTACTTCCCTCTTAAAATTGAGGTGCCAGGTATTTTTTGGTTTAAAAAACCAAAACACCATTTGTAGTTTGTAACAAAACGAGGCAGACTTGTTAACATTCATATTCAAAGCTGTACCAATTTCACAACACAAAACAAATCCAACATATTAAATAATGGAAAATGTGTTATGTACCCCAGGCTTAATTATGTAGTGTACTCACTCGTGCTGCCAACTATTTTGACAAAAACATTAATGTCACACAAAAAGCAGTCATGAACGTATCGTGAAAACAGCCTGTAGTGCGTGTCCACACTTACCCTTTGAGTTCTGCATATCTGACAAGTATTCTTGCATAAGTGGAGTTTTTGCTGTATTTTCTTATAGGCAGGTGGGAAAAGACTTTAGAATAATAGTCCTTGATCTTATTTAGGAAGTTGATGTCTGTATGAGGGTTTCCTCTTTTTTCCAGGTTTACCAGGTAAGTCCAACATGACTCAGGGGAATTTGAATTGATGACCTGTTCAAAATTATAAGTTACATCTGAAAGGAAAAATCGAAATGTCCATCAAGCATAAAATACATACATTCCCAGTCCCAATTTTCTCTGTATACTGGGCGGCAAAATATAAAGGCATAGATTTTCTTTGGGCTCAAATACCATCATAATTTAGGGTGTCCTTTGTATCATGTGTATGCAGAAGTGTGGTGGTGGAATCCACAGAGCCTTGGTCATCCCAAGGGCGAGGATCAGGAGTTACTGATGTTGACTGCAAACAACAAACAAAAAGGTAGTGATTAACACTTTCTTCTTCAGCAGCTTTTACAACAAACCTGAGCTGTGCGCTTACAGCCAGCACTACAAATACTAAAATAGGAATGCAGCATACTAACTACGGCTGGGTAAAGGCAAGGACTTTACCATACGTATCATGATACTTGAGTCACTGTACAATACAGTATTCTACTTATTTCACTGATAAATTGAAGATGCATCTTACAATTTGCTTTGTATATACAGTATGAACACCATATGAATAAAAATGACAATATAATTCAGTCCAAAAAATAGAAATAAAAAAAATAGTTAATGTATTCCAATTGTACACAAATTGGATCAAGTTACTTGTCACTTAAATGTAAAAAAAAGCCCTATACTTCTTGTACTGCTTTGCTCATTACTAACGCCGCACAGCAAAGTAGCAGCAGTACAGCGACACTTTGCAGCGCGGAGGTGCGGAAATCGACCTTGAGTTACATCCATCCCCATCCATTTTCTACCGCTTATTCCCTTTGGGGTCACGGGGGGCGCTGGAGCCTATCTCAGCTACAATCGGGCGGAAGGCGGGGTACACCCTGGACCAGTTGTCCCAAAACATGACTTTAAAAAAACATGTATTACTCGGATAATAAAGACATTAAAGGGGAACTATGATGATTTTAGTCTTTCTGACTTATAAACGTTGATACAATGTTGGATACTCATGTTAAACAATGACAAAGCATCAAATCATAAGGTTGATGTATTTTGGCGTGAGTTTGCACGCCGTTTTGGATGCCGGTGCCCGCGGTTTTTTTGCAGTCTGGCTACGTCATCAGGCAGAGGGGGGGAGCATTATAAGTAAAGCCAGCTGAGTTTAAGGAAACACGAAAAGGTAGATGTAGTGACTCCAAAATCAGCCTATCATTTGAAAGTAAAAGCATCGGTTTGGTACTTGTCTGACACGCTTACTGTTTGGCCAGTAAAACACAGAGAGTTCCTAAATGCAACATTGTGAATGGTTTAATAAAACAGCAGATTTTAAGGTCATAAACTTGATGGGTCTGTCTATACGCAGCATTAAAGCATCTAATGTATTAAGCGTCTAATAGGGCGGTCCAAAAAAATTATGGCTACCCAGCTCCACTCTCTGGGGAGATAGGGTCCACCACTTATGTCATGTGACACATACACACGACGTGTCCTTATACCAGTCCTTCTCAAATAGTGGGTCGGTGCGATGCCGGTGACCTTGGGGAACAAGCTTTTTTTTTTGCAGTGTCAGACAGTGATGAAGCGTATGTAGCACTTGGTTTCAATTTAACAATGGTGGGAAACTTTGTTAAGACCGTTGTGTTTTCTTTATTGTTAATAAGCTCACAACATTATGCAGAGGTATAGTTAAAACAATTTTATAGACAAATTATAATAATTATAGTCACGGTGGAGAATGGAAGGAGGTGCGAAATCTTTTCTTCTTCCTAAGGGGGGCGTAACAGAACATTTTGGAGAAACACTGCCTTATACACACATCATCTGACTCCTACAGTAGGATAAAGTATTATTTTCATCTAATAACACCGACGTGTGACGTACAGTAAGAGCTGCTTTTTTGTGCAACTCTATCAATCCAAGAGTGTGCAGATGTATCTAATGTTGTGACCCGGTGAATCTATATAATGTTTATGAGGTTTACTTTCGACCGTGTCTGGAAAACAAATAATGGTCATGTGATCTCTAAGGTGTAAATGTAACACTACATTTTTTTTAAAAGACAAATTATGATTATTTAGGGGAGGGCAAGGCATGGTTTCATTTGCAATCTGCGAACACCTCCACAAACAAAGGCAGAAAGCAGGTTATAAATATGACTGTGGAACAAAATTTACACATTACCTAGACTACAAGGAAGCGTTTTAATTGCAGTGGTGTACGGTGCGACACATTTACACGCAAATGCAACTAAAAATAGACTGTGTGACTTTAAGAAAAAAAAAACTGTCGCACACGTGCGAAAAGGGATTTCAACCCTTTCATTGCATTTTGCTCCCTCAATAAATCCATCCAAATTTGATAAAACTACAGTAAATGTTTGCCCATGTGTATAGCATGTTTGAAATAAACTTAATCCATAACCACATGGACTGTGATTGATCACTCGCGCTGAGAGCTGTGTGTATCGCTCAGCCCTACACTCGTTAGCAACTGTGCGAGCACAGTTTAGGAATGTTTTCTGTGTTCAATTGAGCGCTACAGTAGGCCTTTTGATGACATTGTGTTAAAAATGAAATTGTGATATTTAAGACATGGAGTTTGCATGTTCTCCCCGTGACTGCGTGGGTTCCCTCCGGGTACTCGGGCTTCCTCCCACCTCACGTGGGGATAGGTTGATTGGCAACACTAAATTGGCCCTAGTGTGTGAATGTGAGTGTGAATGTTGTCTGTTTATCTGTGTTGGCCCTGCGATGAGGTGGCGACTTGTTCAGGGTGTAGCCCGCCTTCCGCCTGAATGCAGCTGAGATAGGCTCCAGCTTCCCCCGCGACCCCATAAGGGACAAACGGTAGAAAATGGATGAATGATATTTAAGACATTTCATATTTCTAAAATGTTTTTTCTGTGCTACTATTTTTTTTCATTTGGTAGCACCGGTGCTACTAGTGAAAAAGCTAAGCGTACAGCCCTGAATTGTAGATTCCATCTATCCATTTTCTACCGCTTGTCCCTTTTTGGGGTTGCGGGGGGTGCTGGAGTCTATCTCAGCTGCATTCGGGCAGAAGGCGGGGTACACCCTGGACAAGTCGATTACAATCATCATAAATCCCCTTATTATTATATTTTTAGAAACAGTATAGCGATAGATTGCCATATATTTCCCCCCAACCCTGATACTAACCGGACAGTTGACAATGTCTCCAACAACTTTCTTTGACGAGGATGGCACAAACTTTGTGCTCACGCTGGAATCAGATGCTTGCCTGAAACACATTGACACCACATCACATGGTGGAATTTGTGCGTCACAAATTGAAATGTATAATCTTCACCATCGAACAGGTGGAGGCAAAAAAAAATGTGCAAGTGGTCACTTGGCTAAATCTGGGACTACTACATTTTGTGCCATTTAACGTGTCTCATGTGTGCTGATACGACAATAAAGTTCCTTAAATCCTTAAAAAATACACATTAACAAAAGCATTAGAATATCTAGCCATTACATGTCAATGACGTGAGCCTTTAATTTCCTGTTTGTGCCAGTAAAAGCACCATACATTTGGTAGAAAATTGCATTTGTGAGTTTATAGGTCACTAAGGGTTGTCTTAGCTTATCTAAAAGAGTTCTATTTATTTTTCTTCTGCAACAAACTCATCTAAATGGACTGCACCTCATGAAAAGGGAAATTGTTACAGAACCCCTAATACAATTGTAGGGTAAACACTGGATTAGGAGGTGTTTTTTTTACAACTTTTGTTCATATGCTCAAGGCTGTTAAACTTAGTTTTTGCTATTGAATTCAGAAAAAATGTGTCATAATATTTGTTTTGTAACAAAATTACCGAGACAAATTCTTGATGGCTGATGCATCATTTTTGTTAGATAGCCTCCCAAGAAGGTAATCATCATCATCATCTTTTTCTGAGATCGAGAAAGGAACAAGCGGAACTCTACCTGGCTAGAAAGAAAATGATTATACAGTAACAATGTGTCAAAATGTACTACAAGTATCAAGAATTAATTAAATTCTGACCAATCCAACAGCCCTCTTGCGATAAGATGTCGACCTCCAATTCAGCAGCGAGTCATCTGACGAACCTCCAAGAGATTCCCTCCTGAGAATAAGGAGAGAGACAATATGTGGTGCTTTTCTGAACAAACAAAAATAAGCAGCTTTAAAAAGTTATTCTCTTCTTACCCCGAGTTAAAAATGCTCGACAGAAGCAAATCACCTGTGCCATCGGACATCCTGCTTCCTTTTTGGAAGTCAGAATCTTTTTTAACAGACTCGTGTGTGGTACTGTTATAGAATACTGTCCGAAAAAACAAAACAATGGAAGGACAAGACAAGAAAACATATAAAATGAAAATCAAGCTGATATATGAGAGAGGTCAGTGATACAGTATCAGAGCAAGAAAGCACATTCCTACATGCAGGTCAAACACAACACCCTCTCACACTGAACTAAACTATTTGGGTAATTACAAATGGTAATTGTTTCCATAAATATACAGTACGTAGACTGTTTAGGCCAGGGGTCGGCAACCTTTACCAGTCAAAGAGCCATTTTGACCAGTTTCACAAATTAAAGAAGACAATGGGAGCCACAACAAGAGTCTTTTGAAATTTAAAATGAAATAACACTGCATACAAAGTTTTTTTTTTGCTTTGTGCTATGTATAAACCAAGGTTCTCAGACACGCGGCCACACATTAATATGAAAATTGAATATTAGTGCGGCCCGCGAGTTTTACATGAATGGCCCTTGACAACGTCATGCTTGCCAAGCCTCCCGATTTTCCGGCAGCGAGGCATACTTGGTCAACAACCACACAGGTAACACTGACGGTGGTGGTATAAAAAACTTTAACACTCTTACTAATAATGCGCCACACTGTGGACCCACACCAAACAAGAATGACAAACACATTTCGGGAGAATATCTGCACCGTAACACGACATAAACACAACAGAACAAATACCCAGAATCCCATGCAGCCCTAACTCTTCCGGGCTACATTATACACCCCCGCTACCAAACCCCGCCCACCTCAACCGATGCACAGGGTGTGTGTGGGGGTGGGGGGGTTGATGTGTGAGGGAGCAGGGTTGGGGTGGGGGCGGGGTTTGGTGGTAGCAGGGGTGTATAATGTAGCCCGGAAGAGTCAGGGCTGCATGGGATTCTGGGTATTTGTTCTGTTGTGTTTATGTTGTGTTAAGGTGCAGATGTTCTCCCGAAATGTGTTTGTCATTCTTGTTTGGTTTTGGTTCAAAGTGTGGCGCATTATTAGTAAGAGTGTTAAAGTTGTTTTATATGGCCACCGTCAGTGTAACCTGTGTGGCTGTTGACCAAGTATGCCTTGCTGTCACTTACATGCGCAAGTAAAAGATGCATATAACAATAGGCTGGGCTGGCACACTGTTAGTACAGGTTGTAGAAGGTGCTAAATGGTGTACCATCATGGCACGCCCTTACTATTGTAAGGGTGAAAATCTGAGAATATTAATCCCGGGAGTTATCTGCGAGAGGCACTGAAATCTGGTTGTCACCCGGGAAAATCGGGGGGGGTCGGCAAGTATGCAGCTGAGCCGCATCAGAGTGATCAAAGAGCCGCATGCAGCTCCAGAGCTGCGGGTTGCCGACCCCTGGTTTAGACAAATGAATTAAAAATATTCTATCACTCTATTAACAGACCCAATAAAATACGTAAACATGAACTCATTGAGCTATGACAAAACAAGATGAAGAAAATTCTTACGTGGGTCGTTTCCCTTGTCCTCTGAAGGAACAATTTGCTGCACTTGCAACCTCTGCAAAGCAGCCTCAAGCAGCTCTTTTGGTTGGGCACCAAGTTCAATTGCATTCTGCAATATGTGCAAACCTTTCTTTGTTTTGCCTGAGTGACACAGAAATACAAAATGTCAGATATGTGATCAGAAAATGTTTACTTAAATTAATAGCAAAGACGTATCAGTGTACCTTGAGAAAGTGCAAACTCTGCATATGCAATATGGACAAATGCAAAGTTATGGCTGTGAGATATTGCCACATTAAAATTGGCTTCTGCCTCATCAACGTTGTGAATTCTAACAAATGAAAAGACATTATTAGTCGAAAAATGTATCGAAAATGTGAAATAGAATGAGGTCACTTACACTTTCAGCTCAGCAAATCTGACCAACATTCTGGCATAGCTCTCATTTTGACAGTGTACTCCCAGTGGCATATTGGAGAACACTCTGGTATAAAAATTAATGAGTCGGGTGAGATGGGTATAATCCAAGTGAGGGTCCCCTTTCTTTTCCAGGTCCATCAAATATGAACGACAAGCTTCAGGCGACTTTGAGCTGACAATCTGATTAATATCGTCAGTGTCATCTGAAAGAGAAACAGTAAAAATGTATGAAATATGAACATACTGCTACACGTGAGACAAATGATATATAACAAAGGAACCAATGTGCAGTACCTTCATTTAGATATTTTCTGATTTTGTTGAGCTTCTGACAAACCATGGCAAATTTCTGCATTCTGTCTGTATGCTCTTCTTCCTCCATCTAAAATGAAAGACAGAATATTTAAATGGTTAAGTTTGCCTCTGCAGGCCTAACTTCAGACCTGACAACTTTAAAACAATTGAGATTTTGAGAGCGAGGCAAGTTCAACCTGCGTTTCCACAATATGACAGAGTTTTCCGTACGAATAGGGAATTGTACAGACATACTATTGTGGTGTTGTGTTAATCACATGGGTAATTTAACAGAGTAAAATCACTGATGTATCATGTATTTTTAAACTGCTGTCACACTGCTATCCTGCTGCCATTGCCTGGAGTTAACAGATGAATATGAGCTTTGAGCTACCTCTGGTCTGTGCAATATACAGTGCATTGGCATAGTATTCACAGCACTTCACTTGTTCTACATTTTGTTATGTTACAGGCAACAGCCTTATTCCAAAATGGAATATATACATTTTTGTCGTCAATATTCTATGACAATGTGAAGTTATTTTATTTTCCATCCATCCATCCATCTTCTTCCGCTTATCCGAGGTCGGGTCGCGGGGGCAGCAGCCTAAGCAGGGAAGCCCAGACTTCCCTCTCCCCAGCCACTTCGTCCAGCTCTTCCTGTGGGACCCCGAGGCGTTCCCAGGCCAGCCGGGAGGCATAGTCTTCTCAACGTGTCCTGGGTCTTCCCCGCGGCCTCCTACCGGTCGGACGTGCCCTAAACACCTCCCTAGGGAGGCGTTCGGGTGGCATCCTGACCAGATGCCCGAACCACCTCATCTGGCTCCTCTCGATGTGGAGGAGCAGCGGCTTTACTTTGAGCTTCCCCCGGATGACAGGACTTCTCACCCTATCTCTAAGGGAGAGCCCCGCCACCCGGCGGAGGAAACTCATTTTGGCCGCTTGTACCCGTGATCTTGTCCTTTCGGTCATAACCCAAAGCTCATGACCATAGGTGAGGATGGGAACGTAGATCGGCCGGTAAATTGAGAGCTTTGCCTTCCGGCTCAGCTCCTTTTTCACCACAACGGATCGATATAGCGTCCGCATTACTGAAGACGCCGCACTGATCCGCCTGTCGATGTCACGATCCACTATTCCCTCACTCATGAACAAGACTCCGTGGTACTTGAACTCCTCCACTTGGGGCAAGATCTCCTCCCCAACCCGGAGATGGCACTCTACCCTTTTCCGGGCGAGAACCATGGACTCGGACTTGGAGGTGCTGATTCTCATCCCAGTCGCTTCACACTCGGCTGCGAACCGATCCAGCGAGAGCTGAAGATCCTGGCCAGATGAAGCCATCAGGACCACATCATCTGCAAAAAGCAGAGACCTAATCCTTCAGCCACCAAACCGGATCCCCTCAACGCCTTGACTGCGCCTAGAAATTCTGTCCATAAAGGTTATGAACAGAATCGGTGACAAAGGGCAGCCTTGGCGGAGTCCAACCCTCACTGGAAACGTGTCCGACTTACTGCCGGCCGTTAGCTGTGGTGCGAGTGGTAATACGAGAGAAAAAAGGTGCAAATCTGGTAACAAATGGAGGAAGAATTAATTCCCAAGAAAAACAGCAGGGGGTCCATCGTCTGGCGGTTGTTTGGCTTCAAGTGGGAATATGTCGAACAGACAACCGTAATTTGTCAAGTGTGGGGCAAAACCGTTTCTACAAAAAGTAGCATTACTGCTAATATGTAGCATCATTTGAAAAGTCACCCGCTAGAGAATGAAGAGTGCTTACTCCGCATGTCAACATCTCCGGCCGGTACCACACCATCAAAATGCAGAGGCAAACATTTCCAGATCAATACCGTATGAAAAAAAGAGTCGACAACAAAAGGAGATAATGTCCGCAGGAGCCTACCACATAGTGAAGGACGAACACTACGGTATTTGATTTCCTATTGTGGAGCTCATTTTTATTTGACACTTATTGAAATATCTTGTGTGACATCATGTTTTTAAACTATTGTAGTGGTGTTCTGTACAAAAAGTGCACTTTAATTTAGTGTTGTTTTGATAAGTCATCTTAGTGTCATCATGCACAAAAGTGCACTCATAGCTTGTTTTAAAATGTCTCTGACAATCTTGCACTTTCTGTTTTGGAAATTACATGAATGTTTGTGCCACTGCTTAATAACTGTTTAATAAATACAGTTTTGGTAAATTGACTTAGTTGTGATTTCCTTCTCTGCCTGAAAGTTTAAAATGAGCATATATTAATGCAGTATGAACAAGAATGCTTTAATGTAGACACATAGAATCATCATACTGGTGTGATTATATGCATCAAGTGTTCATTCAAGGCTAAGGCAAAATATCGAGATACATATCGTGTATCGCGATATGGCCTAAAAATATTGAGATATTAAAAAAAGGTCATATCGCCCAGCCCTAATATATTTGCTCAGTACTTTGTTGATGCATCTTTGGCAGCTTATACAGCCTTGAGTCTTTTTAAATACGATGCCACAAGCTTGGCACACCTATTTTTGGGCATTTTGGCCTATTCCTCTTTGCAGCACCTCTCTAGCTCCATCAGATTGGATGGGAAGCATTGGTTTTCATTCAGGATGTCTCTGTACATCGTGGAATTAATCTTTCCCTCTATCCTGACTAGTCTCCCAGTAAAAAAAACATCCCCACAACATGATGCTGCCACCACCATGCTTCACTGTAAGGATGGTATTGGCCTGGTGATGAGCGGTGCCTGATTTCCTCCAAACATGATGCCTGGCATTTACGCCAAAGAGTTCAATGTTTGTCTCATCAGACAAGAGTATTTTGTTTCTCTTGGTCTTAGTCTTTCAGGTGCATTTTGGCAAACGTTTTACTATGAAATAGTTTCAATCTGGCCACTATACCATACAGCCTGATTGGTGGTTTGGATGGTTGTCCTTCTGGAAGGTCCTCCTCTCTCCATAGATGAATGCTGTAGCTCTGACACAGTGACCATCGGATACTTGATACACTCGCTGACTGAAATCCATTTCAAGGAGCTCTGATAGAGCTTGAGAGGTGCTGCAAAGAAGAATGGACGAAACTGCCCACAGATAGGTGTGCCAAGCGTGTGGCCATCCATCCATCCATTTTCTACCGTTTGTCCCTTTTGGGGTCACTGGAGCCTATCTCAGCTGCATTCGGGCAGTAGGCGGGGTACACCCTGGACAAGTCGCCACCTCATCGCAGGGCCAACACAGATAGACAAACAACATTCACACACTAGGGCCAATTTAGTGTTACCAATCAACAAGGGTGATGGGTCAAATGCAGAGAATAATTTCTTACCCGGAGGGAACCCACGCAGTCACAGGGAGAACATGCAAACTCCTCACAGAAAGATCCAAAGCGCATGATTGAACCCCGGACCTTCGTATTGTGAGGCAGATGCACAAACCCCTCTTCCACCGTGCTGCCCCAAGCATGTGGCATCGTATTCAGAAATATATGAGGCTGTATTTGCTGCCAAAGGTGCATCAGTCAAGGCTGTGAATACTTATGTACATGTGATTTTTTATTTCTAATACATTTGCAATTAATAAAAAACTTTTAACAATTTCATCATGGGGTATTATTGTTTGTAGAATGTTAAGGACATAAATCGATTCATTCCATTGTGGAATAAGGGTGTAACACAGTCCTTCTCAAATAGTGGGGCGGGCCTCCCTCAGTTGGGCGCAATGCAATGCCAAGGGGGACGCGTGTGACAGCGGGCAACATGCTTTATCAGTATCATGCAGTATCATGCTTCAAACTCTGCTTCAAAAAGCTGTGCCCCTGCTAAACGTGCTCATTGTAGCCAATAATCTTGTTTTCCCTATTTTGATTGGAAATAATAATAATTTGCACAAATTGAGAAAGGCTCCAGCACCCCCCACAACCCCAAAAAGGACAAGCGGTAGAAAATGGATGGATGGATGTTTCATAGGTTAAATGTTTTATATATTGGGCTCCTGAGTTAATTTAGTTTTGAATTGATTATAATTTACTGAGTTTAATTCTATTTTTCAATATAAAATGGTTCAAGTCGTTCAAAAAATGTTTATAGTTTAAATAGGCATAGATTTTTTTTTTCAGGTAAATTGATGCACTTCAAATCATTTTTGTCACCGACTAAAAAACAATGTTAATAAAGTTATTATTTGTAAATTGATCTATTGTTTTTTTCTTTAATGGTAATAATGATACAAAGCTATGCAGAGGCTTACGTTTAACAGTTTTAGATAAATTACACTGTTTACAGTAGAGATTTGGGGGGGGGGCACGAAATGTTTTCTTCTTCCTAGGGGGGGCATACCGCCCAAATGCAGCTGAGATAGGCTCTCCCCCCTCCCCACCCCAACACCAAAAGGGACAAGCGGTAAAAAAAAAATGGATGGATGGATGGATGGTGTTACACAGTGTTTTTCAACCACTAGCGTGCCGTGAGATGCAGTCTGGTGTACTGTGGGAGATAATCTAATTTCACCTATTTGGGTTAAAAATATTTTTTGCAAACCAGTAATTACAATCTGCAAATGATGTGTTGTTGTTGAGTGTCGGTGCGGTCTAGACCTCGGCAGAGTAACCGTGTAATACTCTTCCATATCAGTAGGTGGCAGCCAGTAGCTAATTGCTTTGTAGAAGTCGGAAACAGCGGGAGGCAGCTTGCAGGTAAAAAGGTATCTAATGCTTAAAGCAAAAATAAACAAAAGGTGAGTGCCCCTAAGAAAAGGCATTGAAGCTTAGGGAAGGCTATGCAGAATGAAACTAAAACTGAACTGGCTACAAAGTAAACAAAAACAGAATGCTGGACGACAGCAAAGACTTACTGTGGGGCAAAGACGACGTCCTCAATGTACATCCGAACATGACATGGCAAACAACAATGTCCACACAGAGAAGGATTTCAACAACTGAAATAGTCTTGATTGCTAAAACAAAGTAGATGTGGGAAATATCCCTCAAAGGAAGTCATGAAACTGCTACAGGAAAATACCAAAAAAAGAAAGAAAAAGCCACCAAAATAGGAGCACAAGACAAGAATTAAAACACTACACACAGGAAAACAGCAACAAACTCAAAATAAATCACGGTGTGATGTGACAGGTGGTGACAGTACACCTACTTTGAGACAAGAGCTATAGTGGTGCATGCTTGGTTATGGTTTGAATTAATTCATATCCAACAATTGCGACAACGACTTTTTACTGTCAATTGAGTTTCGTTTTTTAATGATTTCTGCTGTTGGTGTGCCTCCGGATTTTTTCTACGCAAAAAAATGTCCCATGGCTCAAAAAAGGTTGAAAAACACTGGTGTAACATAGAATGTGGAAAAAGTGAAGCGCTGTGAATACATTCCAGATGCACTGTAAGTACTTTGCAATGTCCGGTAAAAAATAAATAAGTAAATATATGAGGCAGAATACATAAAACACAAAGCTAATAGCTGACAAGACTACCGATTGTCTTTGTTTACGACCTGTCTGAAGCTAAAGTAGGTTAGGTTAGCATATTGTAACACAAATTGACTGAATTGCCACATACAGGTCACGTTACTTGACTTAGCGCAATGGGTAGCAGCATGTAATCAAACTTTAAAGACAATTGTTCATATCTCACCGTATTTACGATGCCAGTAATTTTTTATCCTTTTTCACTGAAGTCGGTCGCTGAAGTCTCGACTTCAACTATTACTTTTCAAATATGCCACTTCCGTCCGGACTGCTTGTTGATTGGCTAGTTGACGCTAGGGGCGGGGACGTCATGTAGGTTTAAGCACTCACAAAAACGCCGTTAATACAAATCGTGTTTAGTTTTTGACAAAAACAGTCATTAATTATAACTAAAAGCCAAAAAAAAAACATGTTTTTTTTTTTATACATAATGTGAATTTTGCGATCATTAATGTCATGTCAGACTATACCAACAAGACAATGTTGAATCATCTAAATAGTTAGGAGGAAAACAGTGGTAATTTTGTATGTAATATATCCTAAAATGTTGTGACGAGTAATTAAAACAAACCTGCAATGAAATAACCAAATACAAGAAAATAGCTCCTCAACACATAAACTTCCGACACTTTTTTATTCCTTGAAGGCAACGTGCATGCGATATTTCCTTGTTCCTGCTCCTCCCAGCTCCAAGATGGCAGCCGCTCGACGAGGATGAGCGACGACACACTGGAGTTCTGTCATGAAACAGCATCTGACAATGCAGCTGTTACTGCCCTTGTGTTGACATGGTGCTCATTTAATACCTAGCTACTTGTTTTGTCACCTACCAAGACCGTTGAAGGATCACTAAAGAACATGCTTTTCTGTTGGCTAAGCTAGCAAGCTGCGGTAGGCAAATACATGAACTTGTCCCGTCAGCTGCAAAAACGGTTATGCATTCGAAATGTTGCTGTAGTATGGAAAGATTGCTATTAATACTAAAACCCGACGGATATCCTAAAAATGTCTTAATGTATATTTTGTGAAAGGTTGCATGCTGTTCTCTTTGCTACATTCATTCGGCTATTTGCTATGGTTGCATGTTTTGGTCACATCATTCTACATTTTCATATGCAAAGTCAAGATCACATTTCTAATATTGACTATTTTCCCTCCCCCAGAGCAGTTTTACCACCATGGCCATCACTCAGTTTCGTCTATTTAAAATCTGCACATGCCTAGCCAGTTTGCTCTCTTTCTTCAAGAGATTACTGTGCAGGTAAGTAATAAGCAGCATATTAAAACAATGTTTAACAGTCCCTAATGCATTAAGTACAATAATTAGAGTTAAAATAACACACATTTTAATTTACTTCATTAACACATAGGTAAAACTAATATGCACATATGACCTTACTTCTCCCCTGTTTTTCTTCTTTTTTTTTTTTTACTCTAAAGATCTGGAAGGGGGCGAAAGCTCAGCGGTGATCAAATAAGTCTCCCAACAACAGTGGATTTTTCATTAACCGTACCAAAGCAGGTCAGTTTTCATTTACCAGAACCTGGATACTGTTGCATGCAAAGCTGCATAGGAAACATTGTGTATGTTTACCTGCACCATTGCATGAAATTGGTTGAAACCCCATCCATCCATCTTCTTCCGCTTATCCGAGGTCGAGTCGCGAAGGCTGCTGCCTAAGCAGGGAAACCCAGACTTCCCTCTCCTCAGTCACTTCGTCCAGCTCCTGCCGGGGGATCCCGAGGCGTTCCCAGGCCAGCCGGGAAACATAGTTCTCCCAGCGTGTTCTGGGTCTTCCCCGTGGCCTCCTACCGGTCGGACGTGCCCATAACACCTCCCGAGGGAGGCGTTCGAGTGACATCCTAACCAGATGCCCGAACAACCTCATCTGGCTCCTCTCGATGTGGAGGAGCAGCGGCTTTACTTTGAACTCCCCCCGGAGGGCAGATCTTCTCACCCTGTTTCTAAGGGAGAGCTCCGCCACCCGGTGGAGGAAACTCATTTCAGCCGCTTGTACCCGTGATCTTGTCCTTTCGGTCATAACCCAAAGCTCGTTACCATAAGTGAGGATGGGAACGTAGATCGACCATTAAATTGAGAGCTTTGCCTTCCGGCTCAGCTCCATCTTCACCACAACGGATCGATACAGCGTCCGCATTACTGAAGACGCCGCACCGATCCGCCTGTCGATCTCGCGATCCACTCTTCCCTCACTCGTGAACAAGACCAAAAGGTAGGGCTGGGCGATATGGCCTTTTATTAATATCTCGATATTTTTGGGCCATGTCACGATACACGATATATATCGCAATATTTTGCCTTAGCCTTCAATTAACGCTTGATGCATATAATCACACCAGTATGATGATTTTATGTGTCTACATTAAAACATTCTTGTTCATACTGCATTAATATATGCTCATTTTAAACGTTCATGTAGAGAGGGAAATCACAACTAAGTCAATTTAGCAAAAGTGTATTTATTAAACAGTTATTAAGTAGTGGCACAAACATTCATGAAATTTCAAAACAAAATGCAAGATTGTCAGAGACATTTTAAAACAAGCTATGAGTGCACTTGTGTGCATGGTGTCACTAAGATGACATATCAAAACAACACTAAAGTGCACTTTTTGTACAGAACGCAACTACAATAGTTTAAAACAAATAAAGTGCACTTTTGTGCATGATGTCACACAAGATATTTCAATAACTGTCAAATTAAAATGAGCTGCATAATAGGAAATCAAATAGCAGTGCTGCTACTTTTTGTAGCAACGCTTTTGCCGCATAATTGTTCAACATATTCCCGCTTGAAGCCAAACCACCGCCAGACGATGCACCCTGTGCTGTTTTTCTTGGGAATTAATTCCTCCTTCATTTGTTACCAGATTGGCACCTTCTTTCTCTCGTATTACCACTCGCAACGCACCGTTAGCATCACAGCTAATGTTACCCATGTAGCTACCTCTCTGCTCGGGGAGGGCGTGTGACGTTGCACGCGTGACGTATGTAAGAAGGTGCGCTTGTTTAAGTCTCTGTGAGAAGGAGAGACAAGAAAGAGTGGGAAACGCCTGTAGTGTAATGCCCGCAGCTAAAAGCAACTGTGTGAGAACATATACTCGAATATCACGATATAGTCATTTTCTATATCGCACAGAGACAAACCCGCGATATATTGAGTATATCGATATATCGCCCGGCCCTACTTCGAGGTACTTAAACTCCTCCACATGGGGCAGGGTCTCCTCCCCAACTCGGAGATGGCACTCCACCCTTTTCCGGGCGAGAACCATAGACTCGGATTTGCAGGTGCTGATTTTCATCCCAATCGCTTCACACTCTGCTTTGAACCGATCCAGTGAGAGCTGAAAATCCTGGCCAGATGAAGCCATCAGGATCATCATCATCCTGTTAAAACCACCCTAATCAGATCGCGTTCAACCTTTTTGACTCTGGGCCGCATTGGACAAAAAAAAATTGACCGGGGGCCGAAAGCAAAAGTTCGACTCCTACCTTGTTTCTTTCTCTGACAACCTCCTTAAAGTTTTGTAATCAATCAGAAATATCAAGCAGCTAAAATGCACCAAACATAGGGAGGTATGGAAAGAGTGTTTTGCATACCACTGTATGGATTTATATATGTGTACTTTAAAACTATATATAAGTGTTTTATAATGTCCAAAAAGTGCAATGAGCAGGAGTTGTGCTACGTGCGCTTGTGTTGACTTTATTTGTTCGTTGTAATTTACACCATGAGTGGGAAAAGTTGTTTGGATTTGGCCATATATGCTGTGCATCACTAACAAGTGAAATTTGTGGTCATTGACTGTTGATTCTGTCTTCGCCCACAATAGGGTGGCAATATTGCTCCCATTCAGGGAGCTAAATTTTGGCAAATATGTGGCCCAATTTTTTGTTAAACTTGTGACGTCTCGCAAATTATAGTTTGGACACCCTGCTGTTAAGGTAGGATTAACACACATAAACTACAAGATTGGAAGCCACACCCTCCATGTATACATTTTCATCGATCAATGTGAAGTAAAGTGAATTGTATTTATATAGCACTTACTCTCTAGTGACTCAAAGCGCTTTACATTGAGAAACCCATTCAAGCTACATTTAAACCAGTGTGGGTGGCACTGGAATCAAGGTGGGTGAAGTGTCATGCCCAAAGACACAACGGCACTGACTAGGAAGGTGTAAACTGGATTCGAACCAGCAACCCTTATGTTTATGGCATGGCTGCTTTAACATCTGTGCCAAGCCACACCAAATCCCCCAAATCAATCATCACAGGTTTTCAGAGCATCAATCAATAAACGTTTATTTTTAAAGCCCTTACTCATAAGTGCCTCAAAGGGCTTCACAAACCACAATATCCCTCAATCAAAATCCACATTTAGGCAAGGAAAACTCCCAAAACACAAAATGGGACACATGCATAATTTCATTCAAATTCCAACTGTATTTTGAACTACTCAGTCTCCACAGCCTGAGGTTGAAGAATGGAGCTCATGGGACGAAGACGCACCAACGAGTATTAAGATTGAAGGTGGTAATGGAAACATCTCTCCTCCACCCAACGAAGTAGATGAGGAACCCGACTACTTCAAAGACATGGCGCCAACCATCAGGAAAACACAGAAGGTGAGTCCACACTGGCCTCTTTATTTTAGTCATACAAAAAAAATAATAGAGATTAATTCATCCAGACATATTCATTGTTTAAGCCAAAGCACTGAGAGCATAATGTGCTGGCAGAGTACTTAGCCAATAATTACTAGCCCACAAGGTACATACTTTTTCCATACAATGAAATATTAGTGCTAGGAGTTGGATGTTAAATGTATTTACAGTTGTCCTTCGCCATATTGCGGTTTCACAACATTGCGGATATAAAAAAAACCCAACACATTGAACATGTTCTAAATTAAGTGTTTTACACTTCTGTATTTATCTTATTTTCTATTATTAGACATGCACTTGGGGATAGGTTGATTGGCAACACTAAATTGGCCCTAGTGTGTGAATGTGAGTGGGAATGTTGTCTGTCTATCTGTGTTGGCCCTGCGATGAGGTGGCGACTTGTCCATGGTGTACCCCGCCTTCCGCCCGATTGTAGCTGAGATAGGCTCCAGCGCCCCCCGCCACCCTGAAGGGAATAAGCTGTAGAAAATGGATGGATGGATGTTGTAGTTATTGATATAGATATTCACCTAGCAAGACTTAGTGTGCTAGAGTTACGAGTGAACAATGCTAACGGTCACTAACAACAACCAATTTGACAAACTTTTTGCAAACAAATTTTTGATGCACTTTATTTTCAACTCCTGCCTCATCAATAACACCTCTGCACTTTGGTCACCCTTTGACGTGAGCATTGTCAGAAGAGGAAACGTACCATTATCAGCGTGCCAGTTAACGTTAGCAAGCTATTACCAGCTCTTAAATGGAGATGAACTCATATTCATCTTAGACATCATCTGCTCCACATGACATTGGTGAGCCTGTGGCTTGAGTTTTGTGGAGTGACAAAGCGAGACATGCGATGCTACCAACAAAGCTAATGATCGTAGCTGTGACTGTCAAGTTGACCAACTTTTGGCAGAACAGACACCTGTGGTTTCAGCACATGAAAGCATAGTTCTAACTTAAAGGAATATCTAAGGATCGAGCAAAGTGTTTCCACTTTGTGGCCGAGCGATGCTCGGAGGATCCTCTGGGCTACCGGTGAGTGTCATCTACAGTAGAACAAACTCAAGGCTACTATGTTGGGTGAAACAAGTGTAAAGGTGACTATATGGGTCGTAAACCGTTTTTTAATATTCTAACTATAAAAATATTTCAGTTATTAATAATCCTACAAAGCGGAAATTGTGTTTTACATGGTCATGTTGTTTTCCAATGACAGGAGGGACAACTGTATGCAAACTGTATGGATTTGTGTATCAATCATTACCAGAGCATGCATAGTAAATTGTAGTATATTCCATTGAATATTGAATACTTGGTCAAGGTATTGAATGGGAAAATATTCAAAGTAATGGGGCAGTAGAAAATGGATGGATGGATGGTAACGCCGTTAATGCTTTATTGTTCTGAATTTGTTTTCTGTTTTCCACTTTGTAGATAGTGTTAAAGAAAAGGGAGCCTTTAAACTACCTGGTGCCTGACGGCTCAGCAGGTTTCTCCAGCAGACTGGCAGCCTCTCAGGATATGATGACCTTTGGTACACCCTCAGTGAGTAACCGTTCATCATCGTTGACGCTTCAGGCAAGCCTTCAGTTTATAGCTAGGAAATGGATGACAAAGGGAAACATTTGAGTGCTATGAATTGAAATTATTTTCACTCTATAGTTGTGGTCAGATGTTTACATACACTTACAATGGCAGTATCTCCCTTACCATTCTATGATGCGCACTGCTAATTCTCCTATAAATACAGTCCTCAAAACAAAAGTAAGTCTTGAAGAGATTTGTACGAGATTGAAAGGGCCTCAAATAACAATGACTTCATATTGCAAAGCTGTGACGACTTTTGCTTCCACATTAGCATAATGACCCACCTCCAAATTTTGCATAACAATTTAGACAATTATACCTGCAGAAATTACTCAAGGCACTAAAGCTTGACAGTATGGTACGTAAATGTACATTATGCTAATACATCTAATGTTTTCATCGTACAGACCAAATCTTAAAAGGTTATTTGGAAGCATGGAGTCACGTCTCTTTAGAGTGCCTAAAAAATGGACAGGTACGATGCCAAAATGATCTTTCTCAAATCTGCAGCAACTACTCTCACACACAAACTTGACAATTTGGCCTAGCCTGGGCTAATGATCAATAAATTAATTAATCTAACAATAAATGAAAATGAACATCCACCTTTACAGTCCTATTAAGTCAATCCTATCTCATATTTCTGCACAATTGGTAGTGTATACACAGTTGTGCTTTTTGTTACACTGCTTATTGCAATAGTTTTACTGACAGGTTCCCGCCAGTGAAATGGTGTGTTTGCTTTTTAAGATCTACTATTGTATGTGTGCTAGCCATGGATGCAACTGTATGACTTTGCACAGGCGGAACTTGGTGAAATGGACAACTGGCAAGAAAACACCAATGCATGGGAGGATGAGTCTGATGCCACCTGGGAAGCAGAAGAAGTGCTCAGGTAATATACTTTGTTTCGGCGCATGGGGCTGCCGTTTAGCTTTTGGACCAGCAGGTGGCAGCGTTTACCAAACATCGGAGCTAATTGCCCATACTCTCAGATGAGCAAGCCTCTGTTTTGTAATGATGTCTCTTGCAAATCTGCCTTTGTATAACAGACAACAAAAGATGGCAGAGAGAGAAAAGCGTTCCATGGAGCAGCAGAGAAAGAAAATGGAGAAGGATGCTCAGAGGATGATTAAGAAAGAGCAGAAGATGGCTGTCAAGCTTTCATAACATTTTAGAAATGCTCAGTGAGTGAGCCATGGGGATATGAGGGAAAGACACTGAATCAGCCATGAGTTTATTTTTAGGTCATCAAACCAACCAGGATTGTAAGCAACAAGCCACCCTCATCTTCATCCACATCCTGTTTTCCACCAGCAGCCATTTAAATCTTCTCTTGGAGCAACCCTGAATCCTTGCTGGCCACATTCAACATCAACAACTCATTTTGATGGTAGATTTGTGTTTCTTTGCCAGTCTATCTTACAAACCCTGTTTCCATATGAGTTGGGAAATTGTGTTGGATGTAAATATAAACGGAATACAATGATTTGCAAATCATTTTCCACCCATATTCAATTGAATGTACCGTACTACAAAGACAAGATATTTGATGTTCAAACTCATAAACTTTATTTTTTTTTGCTAATAATAATTAACTTAGAATTTCATGGCTGCAACACATGCCAAAGTAGTTGGGAAAGGGCATGTTCACCACTGTGTTACTTGGCCTTTCCTTTTAACAACACTCAGTAAACGTTTGGGAACTGAGGAGACACATTTTTGAAGCTTCTCAGGTGGAATTCTTTCCCATTCTTGTTTAATGTACAGTTTAAGTTGTTCAACAGTCCGGGGGTCTCCGTTGTGGTATTTTAGACTTCATAATGCGCCACACATTTTCAATGGGAGACAGGTCTGGACTACAGGCAGGCCAGTCTAGTACCTGCAGTCTTTTACTATGAAGCCACATTGATGTAACACGTGGCTTGGCATTGTCTTGCTGAAATAAGCAGGGGCGTCCATGGAAACGTTGCTTGGATGGCAACATATGTTGCTCCAAAACCTGTATGTACCTTTCAGAATTAATGGCACCTTCACAGATGTGTAAGTTACCCATGTCTTGGGCACTAATGCACCCCCATACCATCACAGATGCTGGCTTTTCAACTTTGCGCCTATAACAATCCGGATGGTTCTTTTCCTTTTTGGTCCGGAGGACACGATGTCCACAGTTTCCAAAAACAATTTGAAATGTGGACTCGTCAGACCACAGAACACTTTTCCACTTTGTATCAGTCCATCTTAGATGAGCTCAGGCCCAGCGAAGCCGACGGCGTTTCTGGGTGTTGTTGATAAACTGTTTTCGCCTTGCAGAGGAGAGTTTTAACTTGCACTTACAGATGTAGCGACCAACTGTAGTTACTGACAGTGGGTTTCTGAAGTGTTCCTGAGCCCATGTGGTGATATCCTTTACACACTGATGTCGCTTGTTGATTTAGTGCAGCCTGAGGGATCGAGGGTCACGGGCTTAGCTGCTTACGTGCAGTGATTTCTCCAGATTCTCTGAACCCTTTGATGATATTACGGACCGTAGCTGGTGAAATCCCTAAATTCCTTGCAATAGCTGGTTGAGAAAGGTTTTTTTAAACTATTCAAAAATTTGCTCACACATTTGTTGACAAAGTGGTGACCCTCGCCCCATCCTTGTTTGTGAATGACTGAGCATTTCATGGAATCTACTTTTATACCCAATCATGGCACCCACCTGTTCCCAATTTGCCTGTTCACCTGTGGGATGTTCCAAGTGTTTGATGAACATTCCTCAACTTTATCAGTATTTATTGCCACCTTTCCCAACTTCTTTGTCACGTGTTGTTGGCATCAAATTCTAAAGTTAATGATTATTTGAAAAAAAAAAAAAAAGTTTATCAGTTTGAACATCAAATATGTTGTCTTTGTCGCATATTCAACTGAATATGGGTTGACAAGGATTTGCAAATCATTGTATTCCGTTTATATTTACATCTAACACAATTTCCCAACCCATATGGAAACGGGGTTTGTAGATTAATTAACGGCACCATTTACAGCATATTGTGGTCCTGTGCTATAATCAGCACAGGCCCTGTTCAAGGTATGTAAATAAACTGAACTTGTACTACCTTTTGAAAATTAAAAAGCAGTTTTTTGGTTTTGTTTCTAATATCAATGGACAAAGAGGTGTAATTTGCTGTTATTACATTAATGGTCCACTGCATTTCCTTTTATTTTTTTTTAAATATTTATATTTCATTGTTTTGTTTTTTCAAAATTCTCCTTTACTTGTGTTCTGCACCAAATGCACTGTACATCTTCAAAATTCATTAAATAATTTGACATAAACTGTAATCTAACCAAACTATTTATACTCTGGGTCTCTATTTAGTAACAACATTGCTTGCTAATAACTTATTTATTCTCAATGAGCTTAGTTGGTCTTGGATATCTGCATAGATGATATAATCCTCCCAATGTGCAATTATTGTGACATGGCAGCATGATCAGAAGTGAATTGAACAGCCATCTGTAGATTCTTCAGCAATAAGATTTGCTTTGCTTTTAAACTAACATTGTGCATGTTGTTTTGGTTTACACTGTCCAAAACTGAGTCATGGAGGGTTGATGTATATTTCTGATTAGTTTGTACAATGATGTGTTTTGATTCCCAGTTAAAAACCCATAATTATTGGGGGTTTATGGGAGGGACACCCAAGTGTACCCGTTCGGCTTTTTGAATAAATTTCAATGATTCATCCAGCAAGATGCGAACAATGTGCAAACTAAATATATTAGTTGCTTAAAAATGATGATGCCATCCATCCATCCATTTTCTACCGCTTGTCCCTCTCAGGGTTGCGGGGGCGACTGTACACCCTGGACAAATCGCGACCTTATCGCAGGGCCAACATTCACACTCAAATTCACACACTAGGGTCAATTTTGTGTTGCCATGTCAACCTATCCCAGGTGCATGTCTTGGATTGATTGAGAAGTTTATTGACATCTTAAAGAATGGATGGCACAAAAAGCCAAAAGGCTTGTTTCCATAGTGGTCCATTTGGAAGTGGGAGGAAGCCCGAGTACCCGGAGGGAACCTGCGCAGTCACAGGGAGAACATGCAAACCCTACACAGAAAAAGTTGTATTACTCTAGGCAATACAATTCTATTTATTAACATTTGGATATAGATTTAACAACTATATTTAATGTGTCAGTTCAGTTTTAGTTTATTTCAAACATGCATACAATATAATGTAATGCATTACATATTTCCAGTTGTTTCATTAAATCACGTCCGAAAAGGAATAAGAAGATTAGATTCAGCATGTGCATTAGATTTATTTTTGATATTTACATTTTGATTTAGAATTAACATTTAGATTCATGATTTATATTTGAAATTAGATTTGTATTTAAGGTGTATATTTACAATTAGATTTATATTTAACATTTAAATTTAGATTTAACATACCGTATGTATTTAGATTGAAACTTTCATATTGAGATTTAACATTTAGAGTTGATATATACATTTAGATTTAACATTTATATGTTTACTTAACATTTAGATGTATATTTAAACAGATATGAACACATTTTTAAACCTATTGATGGACAGGTTAAAGGACAACGAGCTATGCATTGCAAATGCAACGATTCATGGTTATACTCAATTTGACATTGGTATTGTTTGAAGGGCAACTGATTATTCAAGCTAAATGTGGGCCCAATGGTCACATTTCTCTTATCTTAACACATAACACAACATTGGCTCCAAAAGTGAGGTGTTACCGCATCCGATGACTCAAGACTGTTGATGCCTACTGAACCAAAAGATGTTGCTTACATAACATGTAGATGTATGACTACAAGGCAAAGTGGAATGTCGTCATGATGAGATAGCGTTTGGTCCTTCAGGCTGGTATGCTTTATTCAGTAGATTGGCGTTACATCATGATTCTGAAACCGCTCCAGTGGCACTGATCCAGTTCGTCTTGGGCGCAGTTTTACAGCTCAAGTAATGTGGATTTAATGCACCTCACCTCGTCAGCCTTTTAACACAAGGGACAGGAAAACACAGAGAAAGCTTTTACATAAGATGTTCAAGGGATTGCGGTTTGGCTGTTGTCTGAATATTTCCCACTCATTTATTAATATGAACATGTTGAATAAATGAAGGCCTGCGCTAACTTTTACAGGACTCTTACATAAGAGTTTAGTTTATCCCAGCACAACCCGTTCAAAAAATATATCCAAACAGTTTGCTTGTTATTCTCATGCTTTAATAATAAATATCCATAGACTTCTGATGTAAACACTTGTATTGCACATAGCTCAGGCACATTACTATCAACTTTCTGCTATAGCAATACATCGGTTCAACGCAATAATGAAAAAAAATATACAGTTCAAGAAAACCAAAAAAAAAAAAAAAAACAGAACACAAAAGGGTATTCACATTAAAGCTTTGGCTGAAGATTTAGGGTTTCTTTTTGAATAATAACTAAGATGTACATCTTAAACCTGACTGTACCTCCAAAAAATAAAACTTAAACAAAAAGTACAACATAGTACGGTACAAAACAATGAGAACACAACCATCTACCCAGATGATCAGCTTATAGAGAAACTAGAAATACAGTAAACCATCCCTATTAATAAATATAGTCTTAAATGACAGTGTGCTGTAACAGTGCTGGACCCCAAAAAGCTGCATTGATTACATGTTCGCAAAAAGAAAATAATACTTTGAAAATGTTTAAGTGCTTCTAATTCAAAGTGAGTCGTGTGCTTGCGGGTTGGACGCAGTTACACATCCGGCTTGTGAGCGGCGTGACGAAGAGAGTGCAATCCCATTATGCAACAGCCCCGGATGAGAGCTGCGATGTTGTAGACCGGAGCGCTTCCATCCACGCCGTGTCGCGAGTACAGCCAGGCTACTGTTGGCAACACGGGGGCTGCCACTGCGACCAGATCCACCAGAAAGCTGCTGCTCCAATACTGCTTGCCCACCACAACCGGAGGACGTTTATCTGCGCTTGTGTCAAAATCAAGCTCATCCATGAACCGGGTGCTCTCTGCAGGATCTGAGCTGCACGAGCCAATGTCGGCAAGTGGTGCAGGGTTGGGGGTGGGAGGCATCAAGACAGGCGGCTGAGTCGTGGTGTTGGGCTCGTTTTGTGAGCCCAAAAGAGAGCTTCCGCCTTGGACTTTAAGAAGCTGGTGCAACAGAGACTGGATGTCTTGAGGCATGGGCATCATGTCAGTCTGGATCCCTCTCTCCTCAGTCTTTTGCTGGGAGAGTAAAAGGATGCAGCTGGTTTCTTGGATCGCTGATTTTTCTGATGACGTGGACAACCCAGGGTTACTCTCCATCGCAGGTCTGGAGTCCTGACTGGAATCAACAACAGTGGACATAAAAACCTGCTCTAAAATGTCAGCTCTGTTGGCCATCTCGTCATTTATCAGCAGTCCACTGTCAGCCATGGCCTCCGCTGCTTGATCCCCCAGTTCCATCACACCTTCTTCCTCGCCAACAAAATTCTTCCTACTGCTTTCCGCGTTCTCAAAGATGAAGTCCAGGGTGTTGTCATCTTGCAGGCTGACATCACTCTGAGCGAGCTCCATGCTTTGCAACAGCGACTCTAACTTCCGATTTTGGATGTTTATGTCGATGAAGTACTTCTGTATTCCTTTGTCCTTCTCCATCAGGCTGTTCTTCATGGTCTCCACCACCTGGCGCAGCTGTTTGATTTCCTTACGGGCTTCTTTGAGGGACAATTGGGCCTCTACCCGGTGACACTCTTCTTCGATCCAGTCTTCCCTCATTCGGCTAAGCTGGCCCTTGAGCTCGTCGATTTCGGTCTCTCTGAAAAACAAGAAAAACTTGCACCGTTACCATGCGTTACCGGACAAAGAAGTTGAGGTAAAAGAAGAGTTTATTTAAGGCAGGAGTCACCAACCCGTTAATCTTTGGGACCTCTACGGTAGATCCCAAAAGGATTCATAAAAAACTGTATTATCACCACATCAGTGCCATTCTCTCCCATAGAGCGGCCAACAGACCTGCCATATAAGCCCACTTTTTAACCCTAGAACACACCAGTACGCCTTGCTGCTCTCCAGGTATACACTCCGCCGGTGCCAATCTCCAGTTCAGTCCGCAAAATCGGGACAATGCTCCAGCACTGAGGTACCAGGACGTGCCACCCTAACCCAGCATACCTGCGTTGCATGTATGGATAAGTATATGAATGGCCTGTGTTTTAATGTTGATTGTTAGAAATTAAATGTTAGATAAATATTTGCGATTTAACACTGAGTTGTGCTGTCCAGTTATTTCTCATTTACAAGTTCTGTACTGTATTATATAGTAGACTTTGCATGCAGTTCTTCTTCACTCTGGCTTTCAGCAAAGGCGGACACTTTCCTTCTCTCTGCCTTGTCTACCCTGATTTTGCTTCTTTGTCTCGTCTTAACTTTCTAGCCTCTCTTTTTGCGCTGATTTCCAAAATCTAAAACATGGAATTGATAAACTGGTCTCAACGCAATTAACAAAATCTTCAACGAGAAGCTCAGCTTCGGGGGAACCTGCCTGTCCAGACAAATTGTTTGCTGCTGGTTACACAATGGGCTTGTGGGAGAACTGGAGGGTTGTGTGCCTGGTGATTCTTTCTGTAAAAGACATGGAAGATGTCCATCTATTTTGAACTGTGATAACAGGTCACCTGCTGACTGGATTGAGCCTTGCTATGGTTTATCGACAAAGTTGGAAGATGATGGCAGTCATTCAAAAAGCCCAGAGGCTGCCCGTCGTGACTAATGGGATAAGCATTGAGGTACCCAATTCTCACCACATTTTACAGAGGCACTATAGGGAGCCTACTGACCAATTGCATCTCTGTCTGGACTGGAGCCTGCAGTGCCTCAGACTGGAAGTCTCTGCAGAGAGTGGTGAGGACGGCGGAGAAGATCATCAGGACCCCTCTTCCTCCTATCCAGGAAATCGCAAAAAGCCGCTGCCTGACCAGGGCTCAGAAAATCTGTAGAGACTCCTCCCACCCCTACCAAGGACTGTTTTCACTGCTGGATTCTAGAAAGAGATTCCGCAGCCTCTGTAGCAGAACCTCCAGGTTCTGTAACAGCTTCTTCCCTCAGGCCATCAGACTCTTGAACGCATCAAAAATAATTCCCTCAATTGCCCCCCAAAAAACAGATTAACTCGGTGGAATATAAAGACAATAGAACATACATCAATAAAAGCGGATGCATATAAAAAAGTGTGATGTAAATATCCGTACAGTAATCTATTTATATTTGCACCTTATTGCCGTTTTATCCTGCACTACCATGAGCCAATGCAACAACATTTCGTTCTTATCTGTACTGTAGAGTTCAAATTTGAATGACAATAAAAGGAAGTCTAAGCCTAAAAGGAAGTCTAAGCAGGGCTGTGGGCACACAGACGTTTGCGATTTCTGATTTAGATGGCAATCTGGATAACATCCTGGAGAAGCTTCCTTCTCAACAAGGCGAAATTATGTTTGGCTCCCTCTGCACTGGCCTTGGCAAGGTCATGCTGTAAATACGCCCAGTGAGACCATTATAAGAAAAATCACGCTCTGAAACCTCTTCCCCCCTTCCTTCAAGGACACCCAGGCTCTTTTTGACTTCTCTTTGCGGACTGAAAAAAAAGGTTGTGACGCCGAACGGAGTGACTTCCAGGTTTATGGATACACACCGATGGACTATACAGATATGCACACATATGGCGCCCCCCCCCCATCCCACAATCTGGTGGCTGCAGCTTCGGGCCTGATACCCCTCCATTGCAAGTCTCGAGTTTTGTATGTCGTAATATGTGCTCATGTTGCTTGAGGTTTTTTTTTTATGTTCTCAAACTGGGCCCCTGCCCCAAAAATAGAAGCTTAGTTTGCGAGTTGCTTTTCTTCTTCTCTTTTGTACCCCCATGTTTTCCTTTTGCTCCAACCTCTTAATGAGGTCCCGCTAGTTGCCTTGGTTCATGGCCGAGAATACAGATCTTGAGCTTAAAAAGGTCGGTGATCACTGCTTTAAGAAGGCGTTGCAAAGGTCAAAGCCATCTTGACATAAGGAATATAAATATATGAAAAAACAAAACTGTTTTACTGTAGGTCAGCAATGATCCACTGACAGAAAGAAGACTCAAATGTCACATTTAATAGCTGAGCAGAGCTTCATGATGTGGGTTTTGCATCACAACCTCATACGAGGGCTGGCTCCAAGCATAAACATTGTTTGATTTGACATTGGGTTTTTGGCCACTACCACCATTACCAAAGGCTCTGGCCATGTTCAAGTCAGTTTAGATGCTCACTGTTTATATTTTCAATAACTCGAGACATATGGAGCCTTGGAGGGTTCAAGTTGGTTATCAACTTATAAACAAATCCCTAATAGTAATAATACAGAGACCAAACAGAGATTCCAAGAGAAATCTTTAAAAAAAACACAATGTTCAAATTCTATAACCAACCTGTCATGCATCCTGTTCTCAGACTCCAACAGTTTGGTTTTCAAGTGTCTTATGGACACTTCCTTTCGCTGCAGAGGAGTGAGGTACTGCTCAGGGTTTGGGGGTCTGATTCCATGGTTATCTCCACAATAAGGATAGTGGCCCAAGTTTGCTCGCCTGTTGGGAAAAAACATTCAATTAAGTTTACCCTTAAAAGAACACCAGCAGAACAGACCACTAATTGTGTCAGACATTGCACCATGCAAAAGGCAATTTGTGTGCCTGAGAGCGCTGCCAGAGCAAATGCTCACTGGAGCCGAGAATTGCTGTCTGACGCAGGATTACTGGCATGCAGACAAGAGCCTAAAAAGTCAGAATGCGGTTTATCTAGCTCAGTAAACAAGGACACAAATCACCTTATTGGTTAAACCTTAATCCAGGCAATTTCATTACCGTGCACATGTTTTTTACATCACATGATTTATGCATCAAAAGAATTGGTAAAGGCCAACTTTTTTTTTTTTTTTTTAATGCAGAGGGTGAGTGGGCAGAATTGCACAGCATGCAAAGCAGCTTGAGATCCTCTCTTCCAATCACACAGTGCTCTGAAGCAAGTGCTCTGCATCAGCAGGTAGTGAGAAGAAAACATAAAAATAACACAAGTGGAGCATCAATATGCATTTTGAGTGCCAACAAGAAAAAGCCCAAATGTCCAAAATGGAACTGGAGGGATCACAACTGTCCCATGAGTGACCAAGTCTAAAAATACAGCAATTATTATCCCATGCTGGCCTTGAAACCAATTGTAATCTGATTATGAGCTGCAGGTCATCTTTTATAGCCAGACTTTTGAATTATTATATCCGAATTAATCCCAACCACAGCCTAATCAGTACAAGTAATCCTAGCAGGCTGAATTAGAGGAAATGAACCTTATCCATCATTTTGGCTGTATTACAATCTAAAATAATTATTTCAAAAAAAGGTTAAGGAACAACTTTTTTTCTTGCATTGAACAAAGAGCAAAGTCGACCAAGTCAAATTCCTTGTGTGTCAAACATACTTGGCCAGTAAAGCTGATTCCGAGTCTTTATTTTTTTGCAGTTTTAATTATTTTTAATTATTATTATTGTGTACTAATAATTTTAAACTTTTATGTTTTTTATTCTTATCGTGTCACTTTAATTTTACTCACTGTTATTATGACTATCATTCTCACAATTTTTTGTATTTATTTTATTTAAAGCATACAATTAAATTTTAAATTTTTTTAGTTGCCCTATTCGTATATGTATGTATACACAACATACATACATATGTACATTAAGTACATGGTCGGTTAAATTCAGGGCTGGGATAGGCTTTAGCTTCCCTGTGACCTTGTTCACTAGGGGTGCTCAAAACAAGTATATTCAAATCAGAATAGCAATTCTCAAAGCGATTCTAAATCAATTCTCAAAATTTGATTTTTATCTATTTTTTAAGAATACATTTCTAAAGACGTTTTAGGCCATCTCCAAGCTTACTTGGTTTGGTCATACGTCTGCAACCAAAAAGAGGTTTTGTAACTTGTTCTGAAAAGGTTTTGTTATCATTTATTTGTTATTTAGAATTCCATCCATTTTCTATGAGAACAGGAAGTAAACAAATGTGTTAGTAATTGCTATAAATTGGAAAAGGGATTAAATGAATTTTGCTTCTTCCTACTCTAAATGAGAATATGTAGATTATATGATCTGTGTAGATGTTCGAAATAAACAGACCATAATCATTATAATTACTATACCAAACAATACATTGCAAAGGTCGCTTTGAATCAAGAATCGTGTTGAATCAGTCATTAATTTTGAATCGAATCATTGCCCTAAGAGTCAGAATCAGATTGAATTGTGATTTCCACCGCTACTGATCGTAAGCAGTATATATTACCAGATACAGTAGACATATTAAAAAAAAGTACCTGGAAGTAGGACTGGAGTTGCAGCTGCTGGTTGAAGAAGCAACCCTGGGTGGAGTTCTGTAGGGAGCGTAGAGATCTGAATCATGGTTACTGGAAGGACTCCCTGCTGGTTTGAAGACTGGGAGCGATCTGATGTGGGTACTGCGACTTTATTCGTGATGCAAACAAATTATTATTTACGTTTCACAAACAACTTTAGGACTGTGATTAAAAACATGCAGACCTGCGAGAAGAAGCCTTCTTTCCTGATGATTTGGAAGTCAGGCTCTCTCTGGTCCTTAGGCTGCCTGTGCTGCTGGAGGAACTGAAGTCTGCCTCACTTCCTGCATGGGGAAGATCAACGTTAACATGGAGTCAGATGCCACGTTTTTTAACAATACCTACAACTAGAGGTAGCAGACTTCTGCAAAATTCCGCATTAGGAATTTCATTTCTATTGAAGAATTTGAATTAAATTGGCACCACCTCATGTTGAATTGGAACTACAGGAAGTGGAATTCAAATAATTGTAATTCAGGAAAATACTATATAGCTACGTAACAGGAAGACTTTGTCATGTTTAACAATTGGTTGTGGCCTAATTACTAAAAATACTTAAACACTAGAATTAAAGACTCATTCGCTGTATTTTGTAGTATTTTGCCACTCCCGCGACCCAGAAAGAGACAAGCAATAGAAAATGGATGGCTGGACCGACAAAATTGGCAAAATGCTAACAGTTAGCATACTACCAGTGAATATGCTAACTGTTAAATGAATGCATGTAATTGAAGTATCTATTTTAGAGAACATGGTTTTATTAACAGTCAATGAAAAGACTTGTTGTACTAAATGGGTGCAAGCGGTTCACAGTAAAAATATTTTATGAAATATGTAAAACAGTCACGTATGGAATAGGGATATCTTGTATGAAAATGTATCTCGTGCGTTGCGACGAAAATTATTGCAGTATTGCTGAATGTGCTCAAAAAGTACTTAAACACATTAAAATATTTTAAGTATGTTTAATTTAAAACATTTTATAAAAGACAATACACTTTCTCAGCAGAAACATCATTAAATAGTGTTCTGGCTTCTTGAGAGCCATATTATTTGCATATGAGTGTTTAAATATGTTCATCTTCTTCAGTTTTATTTTGTAAAAGGTTTTAGTCTTTTTTCTAATGATAAAGGATAAAAGCGTGTTGGGCAATTTCACTTCCTGTTTGTGACATCTCTCGAGTTCATATTCCCTATTCATAGTCTTATTCCTTCGAGTATCGTTCGATCCCTCTCGTCTCAGAGGTTCAATGTGCACTATTTAAAAAAATTAGTTGTCCAGACAGTAATAGATATTGTTTATAGATGGATGGAACTTTGTCAAAAGTACAAAGAAATGACCTTTTCTGTACAAACAGTCCAAGAACAGATGTACAGTTACAGGGTGGACAGAATGGGAAAACTGATCGTCGCCCCGTAAAAATGGTAGGAAAATGGTAAACATGGCGGCTGCGGGGTGAAGTTATGCAAGTTTAGATTGGTTAATGCCATTTGTTATTGGGGAAAGATATTACTGTCTTTGGCTTTCATGTTAACATTTAAGCTAGCTATTGCTAGCTTGCTTCTCCAGAAAATTAGCAGTGTTACTGTGAGTCTATCAATGTGTTATCAGTCATGGTTTTACGATAATTTTAATTCAATACAATAATATTCACTGTCGAGAATTTTGCAGGGGCATATTTATACCGTTTATCATTACATCCGTTGAACATACATTCTGGAATTCACCAAAAGTATCAATGGACATTTCAAAGAATGGACTTTCAGTTTTACTTCCTATTTGCAAAACCTCAAATCAAACTTAATTAAATTTAATGAAATTTAAATTTGGGAAACATTTTGAATTTTGCACAAGCCTGTTAGAAACACTTTTTTTGTTGGCTTTACAAAAACAATGCTTGTTTTAACAGACAGTACCAGGAGAGAGTGAGCATTACTGTCCTTGTAAAGGCATGATCTTTTTTTTTTTTTGATACAACTCATGTGTTGGATCTCTCTGGACAGTGCAGATACAACTTAATACCCATACTATGGTCGCAAATAGAACTAAAGAATGTGGGTGGCAAATTAGATATTTTTTTTCCATTAAAGATGCAAAAAACTATCGGATGTATATATGATAAGCTAAAACATTCAAACCCCACAAATGAAGGTATTATATAATGATATATTAGTACATTCCTATAAATGCTGAGGTCCAACCAAAACAAGAAGTAGCTGCAGGACAGAGATGGCCCCTGAGTCGCACTTTTGACACCTGTGTATTAAATGAAATCTCTATTTCCTTACAAACAAACAAAAACCAACCGACCAACAAGGCTTGTTTAAAGTTTTGCAATTAGCATCTGTGTTTGGTTGGTTTGACTACTGGAGGCAATATAAGCACAATTAAAAATGTAAAACCTGCAATGTTCACCAACAAATGCTCTGTGGTTAGGTAAAAACTGTTCAGACTTGTACTCCTGTGCAAGACTAATGTGGAAAAACATGCATACAGCGATTTATCTGTTCTCAGCTGAAGGATAAAGACCAAAACTATCAGTTTAGCGTATCAGACGTTAAAAAATCCATACCTGACAGACACTTCTTGCCATCAAACAAAACCATAGTACTGTGTCCAATGAAGACTGCCAAACTGAAGGGGTCAAAACTTTGTGAGCCTTCATGACACTATTTGGTGTGTCTGCTGAAGTTGTGCACGACTTCACTTAGTCCAGTAACCTCCCATTAATTAACCTAATTGGCTAAGCTGCGGGGGTTTCCCCTCATCCAATCAGTTTGCTCCAAAACTTGTTTAAAGAGCAAGTCATTTTGTGTACAAATAGGTCTTTAAGAGAAAACAAGAATGCCTATTCAGGGGTGTCCAATAGTGGCCCGTAGGCTATTAGAGGCCTGCAGCATATTGTCGAAATAAAATCAAACCAAAAAAATAAAAATATGTAAGAAAAAACTAGAAAAATCTGTTAAAAATGTTGACACTAATATTACATATACCTACAACAAAAACCCAATACAAAGATTTAACTTTAAGTAATCAGTAATCCCATGTTTATCGCTGTTGATTGTTTCCAGGCCTGACTGTGGTAAATTTTAAATTTGAAAAATGTAAGCAAAGTCGGAATTATTAATCATAAATCAATTATTTTCATAATAAAATAATGGGTTAGATTTTTATAGCGCTTTTTGTAGACACTCATAAAGCGCTTTTAGTGAGAAATGAGAACCCATCATTCATTCACTCCATTCACACTTGATGGTGGTAAACTACATTTGTTGTGAAAATATTATAAAAACATCTTTAGGATCTTTAGGATATGTATTTTAATATTATGAGAACGAAATAACACACTTCAGTCACCTTTACGCTTGTTTAATCCAAAATAATAACGCTTCCTGAAGCTGAGCCAATCAATGGCGACGATACTAAACAGTGCACTTTGATTGTTTTTTGTTTTTTTTATCAAGTGAACAATACTACTGTAGTATTGATATGTTTAGTTCATTAAACCATTTGTATGCTTAAAGAATGCTAAATTTAGCCCAAATATACATCAAATATGCTTTAAAAAATCTGTGATAGAGTGAAGGTATACACTTTGAAGTGGTAATAGCGAGGGACAACTGTACAGTATATCATTTTTGTTTTCTGTATTTATTTGATAAAGTAATAAACATCAAAATGCCCCAACATACTTTGACTTTTCAGTATTGCGTCCCATGGTGGACAAAGTTTGGACACCCGCTGTCCTATTTATACATGCAGTATAAATTATGTTTTAAAGGTACCATGTTATCGTGCAACACTACAATAGAATAGTATAGAATACAATACATTCTATAGTCACTATATGTACAATGAGATTAAAAGCAGCTCCTTCTCTGGTGCAAACATGCAATAGAAAATAAAATGATAGACAAAAAATAAAAATAAAGATAAAACATATAAATAGTGCTATTAAGTAAAGAAAAAGATAACGATAAGAAAAAGAAACAGGTGCATTGTTCTGACTATATAAAAGGAATGTGTTGGTTAGTGCACATTCAGTAATAAATATAAATACTGCACAGACTGAATGGCTTTATATGAGCGGATACTAGAGAATGAGAGTTATGAAACACAGCAAATTGTATGATATTTCACAGTAATCATTGTGAAGTATTGCAGTTGGTGGGAAAGATATATCGGATAAATGTTATAAATGAAGATAAACGGTATGACATTATACAGTAACACAGTGCTAATCACTACCTGGCAGCAAGAGTGCAAGTCGCAAACTAAATAAAATGCTAACATGAATATAATAATATAAATATAGTCAAGGTTTCTGTGGTTTATCCGTTATACAGTGCTCGATACCGGGGTAGAGCGGAATATACGTTAGGTCAGGGAAAAACACAGAGGCTATTTCATCGCTACAAGCCTGTTTTTAAAAACAGGCTTGTAGGGATGAAACAGCCTCTGTGTTTTTCCCTAACCTAACGTATAATAATATAAATGTGTTCATGTTTTTATTTTATTTTATTCAAGTTTTTATTTATTTTTGTTTTCCTATTTATGTACTTTTTTGTATGGGGCTGCGTGGCCTAGATCAGTGGTTCTCAATCTTTTTTCAGTGATGTACCCCCTGTGAATTTTTTTTTTAATTCAAGTACCCCCTAATCAGAGCAAAGCATTTTTGGTTGAATAAAAGAGATAAAGAAGTAAAATACAGCACTATGTCATCAGTTTCTGATATATTAAATTGTATAACAGTGCAAATTATTGCTCATTTGTAGTGGTCTTTCTTGAACTATTTGGAAAAAAAGATAGGTTTTTATTTATATTTATAAAGGAATTTTGAATTGTTGCTATTTTTAGAATATTTTGAAAAAATCTCACGTACCCCTTGGCATACCTTCAAGTACCCCCAGGGGTACGCGTACCCCCATTTGAGAACCACCGGCCTAGATAGTAGAGCGGCCATGTCAGCAAATCGAGGGTTCCAGGTCTTATTCACGGCTGTTGTGTCCTTGGGCAAGACACTTCACCTTCGCTCCTGGTGGGTCGCGGTCAGCCTCTCGCATTGCAGCTTTCGCCGTCAGTGTGTGAATGTGGTGTATCATGTAAAGCGCTTTGGGTAACATTCCAGGTATAGCACAGTGCTATATATAAACCCCAAAACCAGTGAAGTTGGCACGTTGTGTAAATTGTAAATGAGAACCTATATAACCTATATTCAATTGAATAGACTGCAAAGACAAGATCCTTAACGTTCAAACTGTAAAACTTTATTTTTTGCAAATATTAGCTCATTTGGAATTTGATGCCTCCAACATGTTTCAAAAAAAGCTGGCACAAGTGGCAAAAAAGACTGAGAAAGTTAAGGAATGCTCATCAAACATGCCCAAGTTGGGTAACTTACACATCTGTGAAGGCACCATTAATGCTGAAAGGTACATACGGGTTTTAGAGCAACATATGTTACCATTCAAGCAACGTTATCATGGAGGCCCCTGCTTATTTCAGCAAGATAATGCCAAGCCACGTGTTACAACAGCGTGGCTTCATAGTAAAAGAGTGCAGATACTAGACTGGCCTAAAATACGACAACGGAGACCCCCGGACTGTTGAACAACTTAAGCTGTACATCAAGCAAGAATGGGAAAGAATTCCACCTGAAAAGCTTAAAAAATTGGTCTCCTCAGTTCCCAAACGTTAACTGAGTGTTGTTATAAGGAAAGGCCATGTAAGACAGTGGTAAAAATGCCCCTGTGCCAACTTTTTTGCAATGTGTTGCTGCCATTAAATTCTAAGTTGTTGATTATTTGCAAAAAAAAGACAAGTTTCTCAGTTCATCCATTAAATATCTTGTCTTTGCAGTCTATTCTGTTACGTTGGGGGCGCATGTTCCCCCCAACGGCGTGCAGGTAGGATTAAGGTTGTACTTAGTGATGGGTCCGGCAACACCGATGCATCGGCGCATGCGTCGATCTCATAGAGCAAAACCCTGTGTCGGTGCGCGTACCGCTTTTAGAAAGTCACGTGACGGATCATGAGCTGTTTTGGTCACGTGACCGATACGCGAACTGTGTCGCACTGACGCCTCCTCTGTGCCCTGTGAGCGGGTATTTTCTACAGCCGGAGAAATAATAACTAAGAAAAGAAAGCGTCTAAAAATGAATACGTTGGAAAAACTGTTTTTAAAAAAAATAAAAATGTGTAAAAAAAAAAAGCATCCTCATTCACAACACGTTCTCTTAGTTTTCCATGTTATGATACATGTTGACATTATTTATTGACTGTATCTAAAAAAGATACAAATATATTTTTATTTAAATGAAGATATGAAATAATCCTAAATGAAATACAATGACTTGGTTTATATTATTGTATATACTAGGTCATAAAATCAGTGTCAGTTGAGTAGGTCCATAGGTTGCCTGTAGGGATTTTTAATGTCCAGCAGATGTCAGTATTTAGTGACACAGTATCGACACAGTATCAATACAGTTTTGCTATGTGTCGAAACGCTTCATGACGCCTCATCAACCCATCACTAGGCAAGATCAAAAATACAAAACTGAGGACGCTAACAAGCGTGGAGCTAAAAAAACCAAAATGTCACCAAGGGTGAAAAACAAGGATTACTAGTGTGTAGAAAAACCACTAGAGCGAGGAGAAAAAAAACAGAAGAATGTAATTGTCGTGTATAGCAAACATTGACCCAGCAACTAATGCTGGGTGACAGAAAACTATAAAGGGGAGTGATTAACCAAAACACCTGGTGGGAACACTAATTGCTAAACAAAGACAGGTGAGGAGAATCAGTGCCCATGGAAACCAACAGTAAATGGGGAAAGAGGGTGCACCCTGCAGGAAACAGACTAAAACAAGGAAAACTACCAAACATAAATCATGCCATGACCCGGGTGACGGATCATGACAATATTCAATTGAATAAAAGTTGAAAAGGATTTGCAAATCATTGTATTCTGTTTTTAGTTACAAATTACACAACGTGCCAACTTCACTGGTTTTGGGTTTTGTAAATACAAACCATTTACCATTCAATGTGGCCATGCCAGTGCCATTTATGAACTACACTACTGTGTGTTGGATCAATTACATGTAAATGTGTGGACAAATTGCGGTAGGAATATACAAAAATATATAAAAACAAAAGTGTAATCCACCAAATATTTTACAACCCCCCCTGCAATACCTCTGCGGACCCCCGAGGTGTCGCGGCCCCACTGTTGCCGACAGTTTAGAGCCAGAATTAGGTAATTGCTGATGTATATTTCCACAGTTGTTGTAAGAGCTTCATGCTGTATAAGATTTGACCATTACTGATGTCATGCTTTTATTGTCCTTCCTCACCTCGAGCTTTCATGGCAGACCTCAGCTCCTTCTTGTGTCTCGGCGCACTGCGTGGTTCACCGCTCCCCTCCGCCATCACTCGCACCCTCTTCACTTTGGCCTTGCGCTCCGGGAGTGTTGGGGAGCTGTGGGCACTCTGCTCTGAGCCTGACGGGGTTTTGGAGGGGGACACAGACTGACTAGTGGGGCAGCCGGTGTCATCTATATTGTAGATATAGGCACACACATCATAATAACCAAGAACGTCGTGTAGCTTTGTTAAAAGCTGTCTCATTCTGCCAAGGAGGTTGACTTATTGCACATGAAATATGTAAATAAATGATCAGGATTGATAAATGAAAGATGATAAAACAAGAGGGTTTATCACATGTTTGGTCATACAGTGAAACATGGATTTACAAAGCCCTCATTGTACAAACGTTTCAATTAATGAATAACAGACCGAATTAAAATATGCTTTCTTGTGCACACCTTGTCTCGGGTGTACGAATGTTACACCCACCCATTGTGTGACTCGGAAAGGAGCCATTTTGTGCCCGGCAGCACAGTCAGTACAGTTTTAGCGTTACTCACTGTGTTACATACGGTACTTGCCAACCTTGAGACCTCCGATTTCGGGAGGTGGGGGCGTGGTCGGGGGTGAGGAGGGGCGTGGTTAGGGAGGGGGCGTGGTTGGGGGCGTGGTTAAGAGGGGAGGAGTATATTTACAGCTAGAATTCACCAACTCAAGTATTTTATATATATATATATATATATATATAAATTTTATATATATATATATATATATATATATATATATATATATATATATATATATATATATATATATATATATATATATATATGTATGAAATACTTGACTTTCAGTGAATTCTAGCTATATATATATTTATTGATTTTATTATATATATAAATAAAAGAAATACTTGAATTTCAGTGTTCATTTATTTACACATATACACACACATAACACTCATCTACTCATTGTTGTATTTGAAAGTACAATGCAATGCAATTCCGGGGCAATGGCACCTATCAAATACACAGTAATGAAAACACAGTTGTTCTACTAACTGTACTGTGTGTTATGAGAGTAGCTTATGTGTGTGTGTGGCCCTTTAATAGGTGACAGCATGTGAGGTGAGTGACGTCAGTGAGTGTGTGGGCGAGAGAAGAGAGGGAGCGGTAGCGTGAGTGCAGGGAGGGACTAGTTGGTTTTGTGTTGGATTGGCTGTGTGCAAGCAATCAATAAAGCAAGATTTGCAACTAATCGCTGGACTCATCATTCACCCTAAAGTCGTCCGCTGTGGAGACCCACTGCCGGGTAAGGTGAAGGGTGTTGCCCCGAGCATACATCAGCCCTGGAGAAGTGTCTCCCCTGCGCTCTTCAACTACGGTCTCGTTCTTCTGCTTCGTCTCGTTCTTCTGCTTCGTCTCCTTGTGTGCGCACATTGGACTCAGGGCCCCTCCAGCTCTGTCTGAATTCCGGGATATTTTCGGGGGAAAATTTCTTCCGGGAGGTTTTCGGGAGAGGCGCTGAATTTCGGGAGTCTCCCGGAAAATCCGGGAGGGTTGGCAAGTATGCTGTGTTAGGTGCTACGTTGTGCACTTTTTAAATGTTTTTGAGCCTTTTCACTGCGTTTTTCTAGTTTTGTTTGCTCGATATGAGTCCAAAAAAGCAATGGACCACCAATGTGTGGTTTGAAACATTCAGTATGCATGGCGCTGTCGATAATGCCTCCAGACCTCCGTTACGATGCACGCCAAAACAATTTACCGACAAGGTAAAGTGGATCATCATTGTAGCGACCGGAGTGTCAAAGTTAAGGGGTTTTGTGATTTCGAACTTGAGTGCACCACAGGGCTAGTGACAGTGTGTGCGTGTGTCAGCTGCAATGAGGACAGTCCAGCTTGACTTTGTTAAGAAATAGAAAGTTGATCCATTGCCCCCTTATTGTGTTTTTTTGATATAATGTACTGACATCAACCCATTAAACTGGGAAGCTTCTTCAGCTGAACGTGGGAAATGGAGGAAGTTAGTGAAGGAGGGCGTACATCAGAGTGACTTAAGAAGAGTAAGACAGTGGGAGGAGAAGCATGAACGTAGAAAGCGAACAGTCACACCCCCACTGAATCAACCAACAATACAATATGTATGCAGGAACTGCAACAAAGCATGCCTGTCAAGAATTGGCTTATATAGTCACAACAGGCGTTGCCCATGAATTGACATTTGAGCGCAAAACTCTACTGTCTCTCGAGACAAACAGATGCCATCCACTGTAGAACACTTTATACTGTAGTATGTTCAAAGTGTACAAAGTTTTACCAAAATATGGAATTTTGTCGATGCTGAAACCCATAATTCATGTTTACATTGTTTCTAATGGAGAAATCTGCTTTGTGTACGAACTCTAAACTAAATCAAGGTTCCACTGTACTTTCCCCCAGCTTGCTCCATTAAAGGTGTTGGTTGGTACACTAAAGATAATCATACTTGCCAACCTTGAGACCTCCGAATTCGGAAGATGGGGGTTGAGGTGGGCGCGATTAGGGGGGCGAGGTTTGGTGGTAGCGGGGGGTCTATATTGTAGCGTACCGGAAGAGTTAGTGCTGCAAGGGATTCTGGGTATTTGTTCTGTTGTGTTACGGTGCGGATGTTCTCCCGAAATGTGTTTGTCATTCTTGTTTGGTGTGGGTTCACAGTGTGGCGCATATTTGTAACAGTGTTAAAGTATTTTATACGGCCACCCTCAGTGTGACCTGTATGGCTGTTGATCAAGTATGCCTTGCAGTCACTCATGTGTGTGTAAAAACCGCATATATTATGTGACTGGGTCGGCACGCTGTTTGAATGGAGGAAAAGCGAACGTGACGACAGGTTGTAGAGGACGCTAAAGACAGTGTCTTTAAGGCACGCCCCCAATATTGTTGTCCGGGTGGAAATCGGGAGAAATTCGGGAGAATTGTTTCCCCGGGAGGTTTTCGGGAGGGGCACTGAAATTCGGGAGTCTCCCGGGAAAATCGGGAGGGTTGGCAAGTTTGAAGATAATATAGATATATTATCCTTTACCCGGAGCCGAAGTTCTTACCTGAGTAAAAACTGTTGGTGCTGATTGTCCTCTTGGAGTGATCTGAGCTGACATCACACTCTTTGCCCTCCTCCTCTGAGAAAGGGGAGTCAGAAAGATGCGTCCCTTTGCCCTTTGGCTGAAAAGGATGGAGGACCAAACGTGGTATGCGGCTGCGAGGGCTGCCTTTCTCAGGCGACTTCTTTTCCTGTCCAGGGGAAAATACTGATTGTTACCAAAGCGGTGCATGATAAAATGTTGTTCTGACAGAAAACACACAACAATTCAGCATTACTTACTTGAAATGGTTGTCTTATTAAATCATTAAGTCAACAAGCCTGTATTTTGGCAAAGTGTATATATAGCCAGTGGCATTCCCTAGGGGGCGCTATAAGGATGAGGGTATGAACGTAGATTCAAATGCCCTCTGCTAAGTGCCTATACTCCTGGCTGAAAAGGGCAATCAACTCTTAAATCAGGACTAACCTCATATTCTTGGAACGGCCCCATGTTTGAAGTGTTGTGCTCTCACTGATAAAAACACACAAAAAGAAAGATTACACACAAAAACAAATATCATGTGGCGCTGTAAGGAGAGTCGGACATTTAAACAAAGGACAAAGACCCCCCTTGGGTCGTTCCACACACACACAAAGAAGTACTCGCTCAGCCTGGTACAGATGGCACAGGAAGTAAAAAGCCAATCCTAATCAATACACAAGAACTGATTTACTAAGATCTAAATACCACGTGCTAAACAACGTGTGCAATCTATAAAAGAGTGTAGTATAAGTGGGCGTGTTGCATGCGATTAACTAACATTGCACGTACTATTCATACCTGGTGCAGACCGCCCTATTTAAATTAGGTTTTCATCGTGGAAACACTCGATTATATACTCCACATTCATATCAAACAAGCAGCAGACATGCAACAGTTTTTATGGGCATTTTAGAAGCAGAAAAAAAGTAGTATGCACACAAAAAAATGCATACTTTAAAGACTTTTTTTCGTATTGGAGATATGTTAACATATATTCTAAATAAAAAGAATTAACGCCATTAAAAAAAAAAAACATACACCAAAACACATTAATTGAATTATTTTTATTCAGCCCCTTAACTCACCCAGCATGTAGCTATAACATTATAAAAGTATGTTTCTCAATAGACATGCAAACATGTTGTTACTTTGTAACACGTTACTGTAACGCCGTTACTATCGGCGGTAAATAGTTTTTTATATTCAGTAACTCAGTTACCGTTACTGCGTTATTCTGCGTTATTTTTTATGTAGTATCGGCTAGAAACTGAGAAGATCTGAGTGTTTTATTGCAGCGCTGCGGAAGAGGCGACAAGGAAGAGGCGCGCCGCGCTCTGTCTGTGTGTACGTGTGTGTGTGTGTGTGGGAGTGGGCGTGTCTGTGTCTACTAACAAGATGTCATGGCGAACCACGAAGCCGAGTTTCTTAAAATGGAGATATTTTCAGTACGTTTCTTTTATCGACCACAAAGAAAAGAACATTTTAGTTGAATGTAAGTTGTGTCTTGGATCAAAGATCCTATCCTCGCAATTCAAATATGCTGAAACAGCTACAAAAACAACATGCTTCGACGAAGCTAGTAAAGAGACACACACTTCACCTCCACCTCCAACAGCGGCCGGATTTTAACGAGGCACTGCACACTGAAGGTACACACACTCTGTCAATTCTCTTATATACTCTTTCATTCTAGACTTCTAGAGTGTTTGATTATCACATCACTCTAAATGTTTAGACTATAAAGTTCACAAACCTAAAGAGGGATACTAGTGGGCCAGGCTAATATTTCCTTTTCTCTAAACTAAGTGGGGAAATGTGTAGATTTTTCTGGGCTTCAGACATGATTTTATTTCAGAATTCCTTGAGATAAAAGAACGCCTGGTTAGGCTTTATGTATGTAGTGTGCCTTTCTTGGTTTACAGCTATGTTGTTATTATGCTGTTTGTTACTTATGTATGTTATGTTGCAGCTATTTAAAATAGTTTTGTCAATTTGTTCTGGTCTGAAACAAATTGGCCCTTTGAAACATATCTTTGTCTTTGTGTGTTGTATGTAGACCACATTGCTTAGCAGAGTTCAGTAATGCAATTGCATGTCAAGTTGATCAACAGATTGTATTATTCTACAGTGCAATAACAGTATTGAAATGAAGGCTAAAAGGGCATTAAATGGGGCCTTAAAAAAATTTAAAAAAATATATAAGTAACTAAATAGTTACTTTTCACAGTAACGCATTACTTTTTGGTTTAAGTAACTGAGTTAGTAACTGAGCTACTTTTGAAATAAAGTAACTAGTAACTGTAACTAGTTACTGGTTTTCAGTAACTAACCCAACACTGGTTGACACACACATTCTCTGTTCTCATCCGTCTTTGCGGCGCGAGTACAGCGCAATCACCGACCCTGCAGCCGTGTGCGTAAGTGTCACTTTGCACCTACTTTTCAGACGTGTTAAATAAAACGCTAAATAGTGCTGCATATTAATAAAAACAAAGCTGCAAAATGGATTGCACGCCTTATTCTGCTCACTCGACAAATACAATCCACTTTGCACACGTTTGCTATATCAGCTGTGCGTATGCTGTCAAGATTGCACGTGTAAATCAGGTCCAAATTGTGACAATGTTTGATGTTTTTACAGATCAACATGATAATTTGTGCTGTTGATAGTCAAACGCATCACATTAAAAGTTTCTATTTTTACCATTTAAAGTAATAAGGCACTACACTCAATAGGATATGGAACCAAATCAGAAGTTTCTTATGTTTTACTTGTATATAAATAATCATACAGAACAATAAACACAACAAGAAATAGTCACATGTATATTTTGGAAAAAAAAAACATATTTAGTATGTGGATGCTACATTTTTTGTTATTATTAATTTGATATTGCTTTTTATTTGAAAGTGAGTTGGAGCCTAAACCAGCAACATTTGGGTAGGAGGTAGGGTAACACTGTCATGTCTGTGTAATCATGTTTTGTTTTAAGTCATGTTTTGTTTAGTTATAGGACTCTTTAGTTTCTGGCTTTTCACTCCCTTGTCTTGTTTCCATGATTACCCCATTAGTTTCACCTGTTCCATGTTTGGACTCATTGTGCACTCTTGATTGTCACCATAGCAACCCATTAGTTTTCACCTGTCACATCACGCACCTGTTTCACTTTTGAGTCACGCACCTGTTTTCGTTAATCATGTCTGTAGTATTTAAGTTCAGTGTTTTCATTTTATCTTTCTGGTGACATCTCCATATTTATGCTTTTGCACACTCTCCACACGCTTATGATCCTTGCTGCTCTTTTTTCATGCCGGTTCCATGCCAAGTAAGTTTTTGTTTATTAAGCCACAGTTAGTGTTTTTTGTTGTTCATAGTTTTTGCCTTTGTGCAAGTGTTTGGTTTCATAGTTTGTTCTCCGCCATTGTGCGCGGCTTTTGTTTACTTCCTTGTTTTGTATTTATAGTCTTTAAATAAAAAATGTATCTTAATTCCCGTCTCGCCCGAGCCAACTTTCCGTTGCCTTCGAGAAAAACTAAACCCCAGGACCAAGTCGCGACAAACACCCTGGAGAGTCAATAGTAAATCCGAAAGAACTTATATACAAACACTTATTTTGCACCAATGGGCAAATCTGTGATGACCTAACATCCAAGTAAAAGAACCCACAATTATCCGATTATGTAAGACTCCATCAAATTAACTCCCCTGATTCCCCTTTCAAAACTGAAAAACAAGGAACAAACATTTCTTATTAATGCTTTGTAGCTAAATAATGCAGAATATTCCTTCACGCTTGACTAAAATTGCCATAATCACGTCACTTCTGTTGGTCTGCTCCGTCTCTCTGCAGCTTAATGGGTCTGTTGCATAAGTGCGGCTGGGATGCACTTTTTTTTAGTGCGGAAATGAGCTTTTTGCACTGCTTGGACTCAGCTTTTCTTCATTCCACAAGTTTGTACAGCTATCTGCACCAATATACATTTAATAACAATAAAATGATATGCAAGGATGTATTACCATTTGATGGCCTTATCAGGCTTGTGCAAAAACCTATGAATTTGAATGGAATTGGAATTGAGATTCCAATTCAATTCAAATTCACTGAATTGAGGTTGGGCAGCACAGTGGTACAGGGGTTAGTGCATGTGCATGTTTTCCTCGTGACTGCGTGGGTTCCCTCCGGGTACTCCGGCTTCCTCCCACCTCCAAAAACATGCACCTGGGGATAGGTTGATTGGCAACACTAAATTGGCCCTAGTGTGTGAATGTGAATGTGAATGTTGTCTGTCTATCTGTGTTGGCGACCTTTTTTTATTATTTGCGTGATGATGTAATTTGGACATTTTGCATGAGAACCTCCGTTTTTATTATTTGCGTGATGATGTAATTTGGACACTTTGCATGAGAACCTCCGGCTTGTACCAACCTCTTTCTTCAAAGCACAAAGGATGGTAAAAATAGAACTGCGCACCGTGGGAATTAAAGTGCACCTCATCTTGTCAGCTTCTAAAATAGAAGCACTATCTAGGTGGCCTTCTGTTACCTACTTTTATTTTAGATTCCACGTTCTCCTACAAATGAATATGTGAATATTTATTGAATTGACACATCCGAATCATATTAAACATCAAGTAGGGTAAAGCTTTTCCCCTCCCGTGCCCTAGCAACTGTCTTAGCTACAAAGGGAGAATTTGAGAGAGAAATAAAGTGCAACTCCTGCCCCCTTTATAAATACTGCAGAGATGTTGTGAGTGGGTGTTGCCATTCAGCTGCCTTTTCACTGTCTGAATGATGGATACAACTTTATTGATCCCCTTCAGGAAAATGGTGGTTCCAACACCAGCAACACCACATGCAGTATACAGGACAGTGGCAATAGCAGCACAGCACACATAGTGCACACCCTCAGTTAAAAGAAACACATAATAAAGTGTGAATTTAAAAATGTATTTATAGTACAAACTGAAGCAGGAAGTCCCTGTGCCCCCCCCCCCCCCCCCCTGCACCTCTTCTATCATATCAAGTAGATCCATGTGTACTAGGATGACAAGGGATGCAAACAATAACAATACTGAAATAAACTGGGAAAAAAAACCAGTGCAATATTTTCATAACATGGTCACGACTGCCTGGTTTCTCTTGTTATATTCTTATTTTTACTGTTATATTTGTATTCTTATAGTTGCTTTTTTATTTTTATTCTTATTGTCATATTTTCTATTTTATTTCAATTTATACCCCCATTATTTACTTTTTACTTACTTTTTAAATTCAATCTCAATTCTGTACACTGCTGCTGGAATTTTAATTTTCCTGAGGAAACTCTCCTGAAAGAATTAATAAAGTAATATCTATCTATCTATCTATCTATCTATCTATCTATCTATCTATCTATCTATCTATCTATCTATCTATCTATCTATCTATCTATCTATCCATCCATCCATTACTTCATTGTTGCATCATCATGAGCCCAGACAACATTGATTTGGTTAAGCTAAGCCGAATCTTAGTGGTAAATACAGGATTTACAGCTTTCTTAAGTACACACAGCATCCAAAATTCTGGTGCACTTAATCATCCTTGCCTGCCACTAAGAGTAACTTATTCATATCATTATCATAACACTGTAAATGTTAATATTTTTTTCTTCTTCCTTATTTCTCTTATTATCTACTTTTTTATACATTTGAGTGGATATTAATGGTGATACAATGCATCCGAAAAGTGTTGACAATGCTTCACTTTTCGTCAATTTTGTTATGTTATAGCCTCATTCCAAAATGGAATTCACTCATTTTTGTCCCCAAAATTCTACACACAATACCCCATTATGACAATGTGTGTTTTGAGATAAGAGCATACTTGCCAACCTTGAGACCTCCGATTTCGGGAGGTGGGGGAGGGGGTGGGCGTGGGCGTGGTCGGGGTGGGACGGGGGCGTGGTTGGGGGCGTGGCTAAAAGGGGAGGAGTATATTTACAGCTCGAATTCACCAAGTCAAGTATTTCATATTTATATATATATACCTGAGTATATATATACCTGAGTAAATATATATATATATATATATATATATATATATATATATATATATATATATATATATATATATATATATAGCTAGAATTCACTGAACGTCAAGTATTTCTTATATATATATATATATATATATATATATATGTATATATATATATATAAGAAATACTTGACGTTCAGTGAATTCTAGCTATATATACATATATATATATATATATATGTCTTAATAAGGTTATCCAAAAAATAGTGCTCGATACCGTAGTAGAGCGCAATATATGTATGTGTGGGGGAAAAAAATCACAAGACTATTTCATCTCTACAGGCCTGTTTCATGAGGGGGGTACCCTCAATCGTCAGGAGGGTCCTGACGATTGAGGGTACCCCCCTCATGAAACAGGCCTGTAGAGATGAAATAGTCTTGTGATTTTTTTCCCCCACACATACATATATATATATATATATATATATATATATATATATATATATATATATATATATATATATATATATATATATATATATATATACATATATATATATATATATATATATATATATATATATATATATATATATATATATATATATATATATATATATATTTTATTATATATATATATATATATATATATATATATATATATATATATATATAAAATACATACTTGAATTTCAGTGTTCATTTATTTACATATATACACACACATATGCACTAGATGGCAGTATTGTCCTGTTTAAGAGTGTCACAACATTGCTGTTTACGGCAGACGAACTGCTTTACAAAAAAAGTGACTGCTGTTGTTGTGGGTTGTTGCCACGCTGGGAGGACGTTAATGAAACTGCCTAACAATAAACCCATATAAGAAACCAAGAACTCGCCCTCCATCATTCTATAGTTATAACGTGATTGGGCAGGTATGCTTTTTTATATTGTGGAGGACCTGAGTCCGCCTGAATTTCGGGAGATTTTCGGGAGAAAATTTGTCCCGGGAGGTTTTCGGGAGAGGCGCTGAATTTCGAGAGTCTCCCGGAAAATCCGGGAGGGTTGGCAAGTATGGATAAGAGCCGCCTCTCGGCGAGCAAAAATTTGAGTGACAAGCAACCCCACCATTAGTTGACGTAGCGAACGTCACAGTGAACCCCCTCGCATCTTCCCAAAACATCTGGTCTCACTCGCTAGCATCAGCTTATAGCTAGAGATCGAAATAACTTCGTTTTCACAATCATGGGGATGAATAAAGTAAGTGTGAATGATAGTGCTGAGAAAATGAAGTGGATGATATTGATTGAATTAAAGAAAAAAAAATCATCAAAAAAATATGACTGTGCGTGCAGCTGACTTGGACAAGAAGTTCAAATGTGCCACTGCTGGTCTGCACCATATTGAAGCAGAACAAGTCTAACGCCAGCCAATAACATAATTAATATATAAATTGTGGACAATCAATTATCCATGAAAATATGGAAAAGCTGCTGATGATGTGTTTGACGGAGAAGCAGCTGGAAGTCCACTCTCCGAAGTGAATGCTGAATATTATTTTTACATTACTAAAGGCAGTTGTTTGTATACAATTCTATTGTATTGTTTTATTTATTTACTGTTTGAAAGCGCGACTAAATACTGGTACCGTGGAGCTAGCGTTGAGCATCGGGAGGAACGAGCTTCACGGAGCTCCGTCCGGATGAGCATGTATCGGACACTTTGGTCTCCCTGGAGGGATTCTGGCTCATCCGCGCGGACCGAACATTGGCCTACAGCTAGTGGGCAGCTTAGGACAGAGTCGACTCTCTTGGTTGCTTTGTTGGGTCTGCTCCTGTCTCTGGTCGTGCTGCATCCCCACCCCCCACCCCAGCAGACGATGGTGTGGAGCACTGCAGAACCCACCACGGTGTACGTAGCTGTTGAAATTATGTTTTTGTTTTGTTTTGTTGTTCGTCTGTGCATGGAGCAAACCATATGTGCGCCATATGTTTTAATTATTGCAATTTTTTTTGTTGTGTTTTACTTTTGTATCTGTATGTAGAAGGTGGTGGCCTCAGCTCTGTGCTCTTTTAATATATTTTGTCATTTGTGTTCTTAGATATTTCCCTCTTGTTTTAATATGTTTTTTGCCTCATTTGTGTGGACCGTATCTTCTTCTATTGTTTTGTTTTTGTTGTTCTCTCTCCCTGTACCCTCCCCCCAAAAAACTCCCCCGTCTTTTTTTTTCTTCTTTCTATCCACTCTTGACCCAGTCAGGTTGTGCCAAACACTAAATATGTCCAAACGTTTAATAAAGATAAACAAATAATGCAACCAGAGAAGCATCTCACACTTCTCCTTTGTAAAGTAAATCTGTACAGCAGAAACGTCCATAGTAGATCAACAATATTATTTGCCTGAGTGGCTGAACAAGACAGGTTATTAAAAAACAAAAAAAAAAGTGCATAGGGAAAACCAAATCATCTTGATGTAACATGTCAATATAAAGATCAAATCTACCAGTGGAATATACAGCTCAGAAAAGGGTTGCATGGCTTAAAGCAGATGGTCTATGTTAAAAACAACATATATATTAAGTCACTTTTAATCCACTGCAACTGCTTTCTAATGATTATCTAAGCACGTCAAGTCAAGCTCTTTACTCCCTAATGCGTCACATTGAAGAGGTCAGTCTATAATTGCGTCTATGCACTTATTTGCTCATGAAGGTAGATTAAAAGTTGTAGTTGGAAAGTGACCCTCTTTTCTCCCTTATAGAAAAACTTGACACAATTTAAGGGTATCCACTGCATCTACTTTACTCATTCTAAACCACAGGTGCCAAACTCAATGGCCCACCACTTCATTTATTTGGGCCTCAAAAGCCTGGAAATAATATGCATCAATAAAGTACTGTAACTTTTCTTACTAAATGTATTCTTTCTTTCTATTTTGGGAGAAAAAAAAAAAAATGTACTCCATGTAATCGCAAATTATGTGAATTTAAATATTGTCTAATTATGCAAAAATAGATTTGCAATCATTCAAACTATTTTTTTTAAATATAAATAAATTCTAATAATGATTTCAAAGCAAGTTATCCATCCAATTGTGCAATGTAAAAGTAGCGATACATTTCATGGTAAAATTGTGAAATTTACTGTGTTTTTTACAGCATTTTTCTTTAAATAAAAAAAAAAACCTGTACTTTTTGTACTATAATAAACTGTGGTGCCGTTTTGGCATTTACAGTAATACACCGCAAAAATCTACAGTTGTTGATTTGCGGTAAAAAAAAACACATAAAAAAACTTGCCGCTCAGGTGCCAAAATGTTACTGTAAAATTGCATTTTTTTAAATTTACAGTAAAAAAAAACAAATGTAAATTTTACAGTAAAATTCTGGCAACCGAGCTGCCTTTTTTTAAACCATAAAAACAGCAGTACTGTTTTTCCATTCACAGTAATATACACTTAATTCTGAGGTGAAATTATTGCAACTCACCATATATTTTTTTTAATTTTAGTTTTTTTTAAATCTACTAAAAAATGCATCAACAAAAATTGTGTAATAATAGTATTCACTTTTAGAAGCGGCCCCCTGGGGCCAAACATAACTGCGATGTGGCCCTCAGTGAAAACAACTTTGACACCTCTGCTCTAAACTCTCCAAAATGTATGCTAATATTGCCAACACATGCAACAGATGTCACTTGACCCCTGCATGTTGTGGTCCTGTCCGTGTCGAAATGCTTACTGGACTGACATCTTTAAACATCTTCCAGGTGCACTAAATTTGAAGTTGACATCTAATATTATCAAACTACCAAACGTTTAAGAGGACGTTTAAAGATACTATTGCCTTTGCATCCTTACTAGCATGCAGAAGCATTTATTTTGGAGTGGAAGTCCCAATTTTTCCCCAAAGCCTCCCTGTGGCTTAGGAACCTCTTGCTATACTTAGATCTGGAGACAATCTTAAAATAATCTGAGAGGTACACCCAAAAAGTTGACTCCTTCTGGGGCTGTATGAGTCACATAGCTAAATTAAAAACCCTACAAGACAAACACAACACTCACTTTTGACAATTCACATTTTACCACACTCCAATTCCCTTTCTGCTTTGTTTTGACTCACTGACATCACTGCTTCTCTGCATGTTTTTCTTTTTAGTCAGGTTTTTTTCCCCCGTTTGTTTGTCCACTTGTGGTAAAGAGGAAGACCGAGCATGGCCACCCACTTTGACCGATCACTGGCAAGAAATTGTAGGACCCGGAGTGGGGCGGGGTGGATAAGGGGTTGTGTATTTAATTGTATATAATTAAAAAATATATTTCTTATTGTCTGTATTTTTTTCCTATCAAGAAAATAAATAAAGAGAAAAAATGGATCTATACAACCTTGTAACAGATGGCATCATCATATCATGATATCATACTGACGCACTGAGTCATCTCTTTTTTTTTTCTTTTTTTTTTGTCCTGTCCAGTTTCTCAGGCAACTCATATAGTTGATGTAGATGCCCATATCGGCTGTACAAATTTACTTTACAAAAGAGAAGTGTGGGATACTTCTCTTGTTGCCTTATTTGTATTTTACTTTATTAAATGTATTTATATTATCATTTGGTGCAGCCGGGCCGGAGCAGGAGGGGATAGAAAGAAAGAAAAAAGAAGGCAGAGTGGGAAATTGTGGGGACAAGAGGGGGATAAGACAGAGAGACAAAAACAACAACAGCAAACACAACAATAACAACAACAACAATAGAACATCAGCAAATAAGACATGTGATAGTAATACGAAATATGATAGTAAAAGTGATAGCAAAGAAGCAGTTAGTGAAATAAATAATAACACAGAAATGATAATGAACATTATTTCGCTACAAGTGGAGCAATACATACACCAATAGAAATAGCACTATTGATAATGAATAATAACAATAACTTACCACTGTTATCAACAATACAATTGTTGCACTGAGTCATCTCTATCTATCCATCCATCTATTTATCTATTTATCCATCCATCCATCTATCCACCCATCGGTCCCCATGCACAACATGGACAACAAAGGATGTTTTTTTCCCCTCAGTCTTGCTCTTAAAAACACCCTCCACAATAGGATGCAAGTGAAAAAACACCCAACTTTAGACCAAACAATCATATATATTTTTTCCACATTTGCATGGTCACTTGTCATAATTAACAAAAACAACAACAACAACAACAACAACAAGAAGAAGAAAGAGGAACAAAGGACAAAAAGGGCTTGCCTTGATGTTTTTTCCTCCTCGAAAGAATGGTCGTTTGCAGCACAAATGTTCTATCTGAAGGATCTGCGTCTGTTCCCCTGCTACAGGATGTTCTCTGTGGCTCACATAGCACAGAACATGAGTGCAGACCCCTGACAGTGCATGCACACGATGACGACCATCCTCAAGGTGTTACATAACACGTTAACTCTTCACCCGCCAGCGTGCAAGCTGCGGACGCACAATGACGAGCATGTGGAGCAGCTGTGCAGGATTATTCCAAAGAGGGTTCCGATGTGTGTTTTTTTTTTTTTTTTTTTTTTTTTAAATGTAGAATGCATTCAATAGGAGGTTTGTTTACTGGAAATAACAAGGTGGAGACGTGATGGCTGTCCATGGTGCTGAAACTGAGAGGCGGGGGCGAGAAGGGGACGGGGTGGTAAAATTACCATGCTATTTATAATCATCGACATTTTCATAAAAAATACAACCTTAATGAAGGTAATGACGACTAATGTCATAAAACAAACAAACAAACAAAAAAAACAACAACCACAAACGACCTTTTAAAAAAAAATTTTTTTTATCATTGGTGGGTGGGTGCGCACCACTTGCCAGGTGAGTCAAACTGAGCCACCAGAAGGTTCTGGATAAGCTGCCAGGTGAAAATGGACAATTTATCGTAGCAGAAGCTTAACAATAGTGTAATGTATTATTAAATGATCGTGCATATTCGATTTGACGCAGTTCAAAAACAACAACACGACCAATGATCGTGTATAGGGTGGCTTTTAATGCAGTTGTACATTAAAAATAATGAACTAACAGCATTTTAAGAGAAAAAAAACCGGCCACTGGTAGAACAGTGCCCCCACCTGGCTATAAAGTGAAGTGCGTTTCATGTTTTGTATCCAATATTATGTCTTGTAAATGTTTACATCTTGTCGAAGAGATAGTCTGTTCTGCAAAATAAAATACAAGTTTTCTATCCATGTCTCTGTCGAATACGATGAATTGTGTGCGTGCGTCTGGCAACGCAGTTTAGAATGATTGTTAAGCAGTGTAAAAAGTGACGTCACCAACCACCAACAAACATGTTTTTGTTTGTCACTGACGCCCTCTTCCGGAACTAATATGTAATGACAAGCAGTGACTGCCGTCCTTTGAATATAATCAGGGGTCGGCAACCCAAAATGTTGAAAGAGCCAAAAAAAATCTGTCTGGAGCTGCAAAAAAATATGAAGCCTTATATAAGTGTTAAAATGAAGGCAACACATGATGAAAGTGTCTATATTACCTATATTAGACTACTATCTAAATGACTAGTGTCGCAGGCTGATGCAAATCTTCGTTGACAGAAATGTTGAAATGTAATATTTATTCTACACATTTTTACAACATTGGAAAACATTACTAAAACGGAGGCTTTTCAGAGGGTGTGATAACTCCTGGAAATGACTGGCTTAGAATGGCCAAAGGTAAATATGTGTGTTTTCAAGTTGGAGGAAACAGAAACTACAAATACAATGAGCTCAAATATACCTAAAAGACGAGGCATAATGATGCATTATGTACATACAGCTAGCATAAATAGCATGTTAGCATCGATTAGCTTGCAGTCATGCAGTGACCAAATATGCCTGATTAGCACTCCACACAAGTCAATAACATCAACAAAGCTCACCTTTGTGCATTCACGCACAGTATAAAACGTTTGGTAGACAAAATGAGACAAAGAAGGAGTGTCATAAATCACGTCTTTCTGTGGCAGCATCAAGGAAAGTTGTACATGCAAACAAACTACGGTGCGTTCAAGGACGTCCGAAAATAGGACAAAATGGCACGCGCCAAATACTCTCATCAGTGAAGCATGTTTAATGCAAGCAGTGGGATTTCTAACAATTAAAAAGGTTTGTGTCATGTTTGTCTTCCTACAGAAACCATATTCCATCCATCCATTTTCTACCGCCTGTTCCTTTTGGGGTTGCGGGGGATAGGGGGGTGGGGTGCTGGAGCCTATCTCAGCTTCATTCAGGCGGAAGGCAGGGTAGACCCTGGACAAGTCGCCACCTCAACGCAGGGCCAATAGAAACCATATGAAAACAAAACATATATATTTTTCCTATTCTTTTTTCCATTTTCATGCATTTTTAAAGTTAAAGTAAAGTTAAAGTACCAATGATTGTCACACACACACTAGGTGTGGCGAGATTATTCTCTGCATTTGACCCATCACCCTTGATCACCCCCTGGGAGGTGAGGGGAGCAGTGGGCAGCAGCGGTGGCCGCGCTCGGGAATCATTTTGGTGATTTAACCCCCAATTCCAACCCTTGATGCTGAGTGCCAAGCAGGGAGGTAATGGGTCCCATTTTTATAGTCTTTGGTATGACTCGGCCGGGGTTTTGAACTCACAACCTACCGATCTCAGGGCGGACACTCTAACCACTAGGCCACTGAGTAGGTGAAAAAGCTACAGGGAGCCACTAGGGCGGTGCTAAAGAGTTGCTTGTGGCTCGAAAGCCGCACGTTGCTGACCCCGGTGTGAATAATACACCACCAATGCACTTATTTAATAGACGCAGGTGCCATATTGAGCATAGACTATAAGTTACTTTTTGCATTCCTTTATTCATTTTCTACCACTGATGTTCAAGGTCATGGCTGAGAAAAAGTCTACACCAGCTGAATACATTCCCATTTCCATATATTATGACCTTAAAAGAAGAACTGCACTTTTGGGGTGTATTTTTTTCTATCCATTTTTTTATGCATTCTAATTTTCATTATGCGGCAAGCACGAGGTGGCTAACAATGCTGCTAACTGGAGTAATCTATTGCGCCCATAAAGCACTCTAAAAAATATCCAAAAAACACCAAAAATACTCCATTTACATCTTGTAACCCGAATATCAACAAAGTATTAGCAACATTGTTATTATCAGCGCTAACACAGAGGAACTACTTTTAGCAGCAACATGATCACAGAGAGGTAACTAGCTGGTGCGGCTATTGACATACTGAGCCGGTGAGCTCCTGCATTGCCTCTGAGTTGGTGAAAGTTAATTGTAGATTATAAATTGTGAAAGTTAATTGTAGATTATAAATCATGCCTCTCACCTGGATAGTAGAACGATGTGGCTATGAACCGAGACGTTGGTCAACTTTAACATTCAACTTAGACCAGGAGATGGCAAGAAACACACGAAAAATTTGCATCACACAAACGAGAATAATTGAACATTTCAGTCGGCATCCAAGAGAGAGCAGACAATGTACAGTAAGTGATTGTTTTCTTATGTTCGTAGTTTGTATTTCTTGTTTAGCACTTAGCAATACTGCTACTTGCTGGATCTGATTATCACACAGCTTCTAAAACTTGTAACGCATCTTCCATAAATTCAGGCTCAAATTTATTATATGATTAAGAATTGTTATTGTTTTTAAAGGAAATAGTGAATGTTGTGATGTGTCTGTGAAATGAATACACCGCCGTATGCTTAAAATGAGCAAAATACATAAATATTGCATGTAGTTATGAACGTGTCTGTTACTACATTACATATATACTTACAGCGTGTGTACAAAACCTTAATGGAGGTGTTTGGATGTTTTTAGAGCGTTTTAGAGACGGAATAGAGTGAATCCCATTAACTCCATTGTTAGCCGATATTTGGAGCGGGTGGGGTGTTAAAGATGATAAAAATAAGGCTTAAAAGATGCGGCAACTTCAAAACCCTCTACGTAATGTGTTCAATATTAAGGTATTTTGGTCTTTTTTTGCACAGCCTGAACTAATTTCTCGACGCAATGATTTCCGTTTCGATAGCAGCGCACGTCTGACTTCTGGCAATAAATGTTTGTTCCTACTTCCGGATACAAAGTCGTGTGTGTGTGTTCTAATCATGGCAGACTTGGCAACAAAGACGACTATTTTTGGACGAATGAGGATTGACAACCTTATCTTTTTGAAGCTGAATATACGTAGGATGAACTGCTGCTTCTAGAAGCGAGCACGAAGAAAAGAGTGAGACGTTGGAGAAGACGGAAGACGGGAAAGTGAGGTGAAAGCAACTCAAAGTTGCAAAATGTGGAATTTGAAGCCTTTCTACAGTATTTTGACATAAATGGCGTGCTTACCCTAATAAACCGGAATAAACATCCCTGGCCTGCTGGACCAAACTAACATCTTTCCATCAAGTGAGTCACACTTTGATCATGATACACGCAGCACGTCATGTGTGTTCTTACAGCTACAGTACAAACAAAACATGAAATGTGGGCTAATATTTTACAGACACTGTAATATGATTGTTCATGTTTTTCAGTCAGTACAGATTGGTGTTCTATCACAGTGTTGTGCATTACAAACACAAACGTGTTTTGTGTTATCGTAGAAGCCAGCTTATCTCTTGCCATACAGTTGTCAGAATAATTATGTATATATTATCACACAACTCTTATGCTTAAGGGCCGTTACCATAGTTATTATCAATTGTGCTGAAGTTGTATTTTTCTACCTGTGCAAAGGGACAGCTGGCAATCCAAAAGATTGCAAGTCGTCTCGTATCAGTGTTTTCAGACCCTGAATCGGACTGCTGACTGCCAAGGGAACATCGAGTACCGTGACACAGACAAAGCAGAGACAGGGCGATATCACGAGTGTCAACACATTTGCATTTTATTAATAGTCATATATTGTGTCTAACTGGGGCTGTTGAGATTACCCCCTTCCCTCAGCGACATCTTCAGTGATGTAACCAGGGACCTCCCAAATAAATAGAGGAAGCATGTGGGCAGGATTTTAGAGCTTAGTTTGGATCTGTAACTAGAGTTCAGCCCAAACGTCTCTCCTGATTGAAGCTAACCGATGCTAACATGCTATTTATTCAAGATTCAAGATGATTTATTGTCAATTCTTAACATGCACAAGACACATAAGAACTGATAAGTATATTTTCGGCACAGTCGTACTAAGAGCAGACATACGTTACAGGGAGACAAGACAAGACCGCCGACGGCGCAGCCATTTTTACGGCGCTCCTTAAAAAAAAGGTGAGAAAAAGGTGATATTGGGAAAGGGGGGAGAGTAAAAAAATATCAGTCAAAGGCTGGATCCGCAATAGGGGGTCCAGACTGAGTCCAAGGGAAAAAAAACTCATTTGCAATGCAAACATAAACACGTTACATTTAGTCACAACAAACTTGCAACAGAGGGAGGGGGAGTTGGAGCAAACAAGCGGTGGTGAAGGCGGTGGTTGGGAAAAAGGCGGGTGCGTGCGTGTATGCCCAATCAACTTGGGTGTGATGTTGAAGTGTTTTTGTGGACTGGGGCCGATCTCTGCATGATTCCTTGCTTCTTGTCTGTTTAATAGATGTCATCAGTGTTTGAACCTGATGAGCCGATGTGAGGCTACGCTAGAAAAAGAGTTCCTCAGTGTTCGCTCTTACAATAACAATGTTGCTACAGCTTGGTTATTATACAACTTATGGAACGTAAATTAAGTATTGTTGACCGTTTTTGGATGCAGTTTTAAAGTGATTTAGAGATAAAATTGATTGCTCCCAGTAGCTGCATTGCTAGCCACCTAAAACAAGCCGATTTTTTACATGTTAGAATGCAAAAAAAACAAACGAAAATAACCCCTTATGTCTTCTTGTCTCTCATAGTGATACAAAAGTGCAGTTCTCCTATAAGAAGAATGAGCAAAGTTTATAGTTTATTTGTTCCGGGCATTCCATGCAGTCTATTTTTTTTTTTTTATCAATTTTTCTTTGTAACACTCAAACAATTAACTGGAGCAACAAAATATAATTAAAAACATTTTTTACTAACTGAATTAATCAAGTTAATCATTAATTGTTGCAGTTCTATTTAAAAGTTTCTTCACTTTTTAATAAGGGAGGGTAAATAATATAGAATGTGTGGCAATCGATAAGAAAGGAGGTAAAATGAGCTACAAGAATAACAAACAAAAAAATTCAAAATGATTCAATGAGAGATAAACATTGACAAGAGTATGCTTGTCCATTAATAATAAAAAAAAAAAAAAGAATAAAAGGTGTTCAGAATATAGAAAGAAAAATAAAATTGAAATTGTGCCATGAATAAATAAACAAAAGCTTGAATTGATCATTAGGTTGATTGGCAACACTAAATTGGCCCTAGTGTGTGAATGTGAGTGTGAATGTTGTCTGTCTATCAGTGTTGGCCCTGCGATGAGGTGGCGACTTGTCCAGGGTGTACCCCGCCTTCCGCCCGATTGTAGCTGAGATAGGCTCCAGCGCCCCCCGCGACCCTAAAAGGGAATAAGCGGTAGCAAATGGATGGATGGATGGATGAATTGATCATTGATAGAAAATAGAACAAGTTGAAATATAATGGGGACAATTGCAGAAAATCACCACTAGAGATCGCCAAAGCCATAATAACGATCTTTGTGGCTTCTCAATGGCTCGTTTATTTTGATTTAACCCAGGGTGTCAAACTCGTTATTATTGAGGGCCATATTAATAATAATAATAATAATACCTGGGATTTATATAGCGCTTTTCTAAATACCCAATGTCGCTTTACATGTGTGTCGCTTTACATGTGTGTGTGTGTGTGTGTGTGTGTGTGTGTGTGTGTGTGTGTGTGTGTGAGTGGCGGACCACGTTAAATGATGTGGCGGATCACTTTAAATGACACGGTGCACAACATTAAATGTTGTGATGGCCCACATTGAATGACGTGTTGGGGCCATTTTAAATGAAGTGGCGGACCACATTAAATAATGTAGTGGGTCTCTTTAAATGATGTGGAAGACCACATGGAATGATGTGGTGGACTACATTGAACAACACGACCGGCCACTTTAAATGACATGACGGACCACATCGGATGACATAACGGGACACCTTTAATGATGTCGTGGAACAGATTAAACTATGTGGAAGATCGCAATGAATGATGTGGCAGGCCGATTTAAATGGCTTGGTGGAAAATGGTCTCTTTAAATGATGCGGAAGACCACATTCAATGATGTGGTGGACCATGTTGAAAGATGTGGCAGGCCAGATCTGTCCCCTGGTCCTTGAGTTTGACACCATATATATATATATATATTCCGAGCACAAGGATGTCACATTATCAATGGGAACATGCATAGACAATATGATTTGCCTGAGCGGCTAGTAGACACCGAGAGTAACAAGCGGTAGAAAATCCATTAGAAAAGACAGATTTAAAAAAATAAATAAAATTGGCCCTAGTGTGTGAATGTGAGTGTGAATGTTGTCTGTCTATCTGTGTTGGCCCTGCGATGAGGTGGCGACTTGTCCAGGGTGTACCCCGTCTTCCGCCCAAATTCAGCTGAGATAGGCTCCAGCTCCCGCCACGACGCCGAAAGCGACAAGTGGTAGAAAATGGATCGATGGGTAATTAAAAAAAAATAAAACAAAAAATAAAAAATATTTGTTTTAATTTGGGACTTCCCGCAGGCCAGATTTTGGACGCATGATCTAGATATAAGTAATAGATTATTAAAGAAAGGAGGTAAAATGTGCTCCAAGAATAACAAATAAAACACCAAATAATCAAATGATGGTGTATATGTGTGTGATTGTACATGAACACAACATATAAAAAAGGTGCTCAGAATAAAGATCTAATCTTAATGTTTCCATGAAAAAAAATAAATGAAAGCTTGAATCATCATCATCATTGGCGGCGGTCACTCGAAACGAGTATGACGATCCTCCTAGTAAGGGGGTATCCCTTTATGGAGGATGCCTGTGCGTGACTTTGTTTAACGTGGGGAGACTGGTGCACAGACCGTCACCACACGATCCTTGACAGATCCGGGTCAGGGTCCAGTGGCATGGAGTTCAAGACGACTGGGGACCCTTTTCTGCTGCAGCCTTCTTCCGCCATCCCAGCCGTTGTGACGCTCCATAGGGTTAGCAGTCATCCTCCGCCTCTTCCACCGTTGAGGTCTTGGGTTGTTATTTCCCCATAACTGGGCCCACATGGATGTGGGGGTGCCTTTTTCCGTCATCGCAGCCGTTGTGGTGATTCTTACATCTACCGTCACACGCCTGCACCGCCGTTGAGGTCTTCAGAGTAAAACAACTTGCACTGAGCCTAGTCTATAAAATCCGCTACACCGCCCTGATATCGAAGTACATGTCAAACTACTTCCATAACGTAAATGACCGCCATAACCACAACACCAGGGGGAGCTCTACCAACCACGTTAAACCCAGATTCCGATCTAACAAAGGTCTTAACTCATTCTCCTTCTATGCCACATCAATATGGAATGCACTCCCAACAGGTGTAAAAGAAAGTGCATCTCTATCCTCCTTCAAAACCGCACTAAAACAACAACTCCAGGCAACTTCAACCCTAGACTAACACCCTCCCCCTTCCACATCCCACCTAAACGGATTGTAAATAACCAAATGTAAATAATCAATTGTATATCTAATGTATATACTTGTTCAAAGGGTATCTGAACTCACTATGTTCTCTGCTCGCTGTACATATCCTACCAAGTCAGACCTACACTGTTTCAATGCCCATTTCTCTGATGATGCAATTGTTGATGATTGAAGTGTTGATATCAACCAAACCCTCCTCATCCCACCCCCCGGCTTGTAAATAATGTAAATAATTCAATATATATACTCTGATGATTAACTTGTGTGATGACTGTATTATGCTGATAGTATATATTTGTACCATGAATTGATTAACGTGGACCCCGACTTAAACATGTTGAAAAACGTATTCGGGTGTTACCATTTAGTGGTCAATTGTACGAAATATGTACTGTACTGTGCAATCTACTAATAAGAGTTTCAATCAATCAATCAAATCAATTCACCGTATCCCTGGCTAGGGGGCAGTCAGGTACTAGGCCTTTGCCAAGGGCCACCTGGGGTAACAGTAGTAAAGGGGTTAACCTCATAGTGCCCCAAGACCCCATAGAGGAGCCTCCACTGCCGGATGCACTTTAACGTCATGCCCAGGACACAAAAAAAGCTTGAATAATAATACACTGTAAAAAAAAATTCTGTAAAAAAACGGTCATCTACTAGCAGCTACGGCTGCCAAACGAAAACCATAAAATTAAAGTAAAACATTGTAAACCAAAAAATGATCAAAAACATTATATTTACAGAAATTTTCATGAAAAGTTTTGCGGAAAAATATCGTAATTTTACAGGTTTTTACTAAATTATTAAGATCAACCACCTTTAATAAAGTGACTATGTAAACAGTTCTGCAGAAAAATACCTTTATTCTACAGAGTTTTTCCAAATTATTACGATCAAACACCTTTAATGAAGTGACAATGCTGGCAGTTCCACAGAAAAATGCCATTATTTTACAGATTTTTTTCTGAATTGTTAAGATCCATCCATCCATCCATTTTCTACCGCTTATTCCCTTCGGGGTCGCGGGGGGTGCTGGAGCCTATCTCAGCTACAATCGGGCGGAAGGCGGGGTACACCCTGGACAAGTCGCCGCCTCATCGCAGAATTGTTAAGATCAACCACCTTTAATAAAGTGACGATGCAAACAGTTCTGCAGAAAAATACATTTATTAGATCAGTGGTTCTCAAATGGGGGTACGCGTACCCCTGGGGGTACTTGAAAGTATGCCAAGGGGAAAGTGAGATTTTTTTAAAATATCTGTCAAAAAGAACTGTGAAAAGAAATGCAACAATGCAATATTCAGTGTTGACAGATAGATTTTTTGTGGACATGTTCCATAACTATTGATGTTAAAGATTTCTTTTTTTTGTGAAGAAATGTTTAGAATTAAGTTCATGAATCCAGATGGATCTCTATTACAATCCCCAAAGAGGGCACTTTAAGTTGATGATTACTTCTATGTGTAGAAATCTTTATTTATAATTGAATCACTGGTTTATTTTTCAACAAGTTTTTAGTTATTTTTATATCTTTTTTTCCATATAGTTCAAGAAAGACCACAACAAATGAGCAATATTTTGCACTGTTATACAATTGAATAAATCAGAAACTGATGACATAGTGCTGTATTTTACTTCTTTGTCTCTTTTTTTCAACCAAATATGCTTTGCTCTGATTAGGGGGTACTTGAATTTAAAAAATGTTCACAGGGGGTGCGTCACTGAAAAAAGGTTGAGAACCAAAGATTAAAATAAAAAGATTACAATTGGTACAAAATGCGGCTGCTAGACTTTTGACAAGAACAAGAAAGTTTGATCATATTACGCCTATACTGGCTCACCTGCACTGGCTTCCTGTGCACTTAAGATGTGACTTTAAGGTTTTACTACTTACGTATAAAATACTACACGGTCTAGCTCCGTCCTATCTTGTCGATTGTATTGTACCATATGTACCGGCAAGAAATCTGCGTTCAAAGAACTCCGGCTTATTAGTGATTCCCAGAGCCCAAAAAAAGTCTGCGGGCTATAGAGCGTTTTCTATTCGGGCTCCAGTACTATGGAATGCCCTCCCGGTAACAATTAGAGATGCTACCTCAGTAGAAGCATTTAAGTCCCATCTTAAAACTCATTTGTATACTCTAGCCTTTAAATAACCCCCCTTTTAGACCAGTTGATCTGCCGTTTCTTTTCTTTTCTCCTCTGCTCCCCTCTTCCTTGTGGAGGGGGGGCACAGGTCCGGTGGCCATGGATGAAGTGCTGGCTGTCCAGAGTCGGGACCCGGGGTGGACCGCTCGCCTGTGCATCGGCTGGGAACATCTCTGCGCTGCTGACCCGTCTCCGCTCGGGATGGTGTCCTGCTGGCCCCACTATGGACTGGACTCTTACTATTATATTGGATCCACTATGGACTGGACTCTCACAATATTATGTCAGACCCACTCGACATCAATTGCATTCGGTCTCCCCTAGAGGGGGGGGGGTTACCCACATATGCGGTCCTCTCCAAGGTTTCTCATAGTCATTCACATCGACGTCCCACTGGGGTGAGTTTTTCCTTACCCTTATGTGGGCTTTGTACCGAGGATGTCGTTGTGGCTTGTGCAGCCCTTTGAGACACTTGTGATTTAGGACTATATTGCATGTTCTCCCCGTGACTGCGTGGGTTCCCTCCGGGTACTCCGGCTTCCTCCCACCTCCAAAGACATGCACCTGGGGATAGGTTGATTGGCAACACTAAATTGGCCCTAGTGTGTGGATGTGAGTGTGAATGTTGTCTGTCTATCTGTGTTGGCCCTGCGATGAGGTGGCGACTTGTCCAGGGTGTACCCCGCCTTCCGCCCGATTGTAGCTGAGATAGGCTCCAGCGCCCCCCGCGACCCCAAAGGGAATAAGCGGTTGAAAATGGATGGATGGATGAATAAACATTGATTGATTGATTGATTGAACCACTGTATTAGATTGTTAGTATGGACATAGACTTTTATATAACAAGCTACATATTTAATGAAAGATAATTACTGTAATTTTGCATGAATTTGAAAGTAATTTAAGAAATCAGAAAATGCTTTGTATAATTAATTTGGTATTTTTCTGTAAAAAAAATAGAAATATACATAGTTTGTCATTACTGGCATATTACTTAAAATAACAGGCGGATTGTTTATTAACAGATGATGTCTTCAATTCTACAGTTTTGTAAACTATTTTTAAAAAATTGAAAAATTACAGTAGAAATTTAGAGTAAATTAACCATAAAAATAGGATTTTTTTTTTACAGCGTAAATGAGGCAATTGCACACAAATAAATGACCACTAGAGTTCGCCAAAGCCATTCTAAAGAGCTTTGGTCCGTCAGTGTATTAGTAGAATTGTAACCAGGAACTAGAACAATAATCTAGATATTGCTACCCACTAAAGAAAGGGCATCAATGATGGTTATTTTTTTTAACACAGCTGTATGATCCCTAATCATGTTTTTGACTATCACGTAAAATCCAAACTAATCAATGACACGCAGCATGTATTTAATCAAGAGTCATAATCTAAGATAAAAAAAAACAAAAAACTGTTGTGTTGGTTTGATGTTGACCATATTTCAACATCCACAACATCCATCAAAAAGTGTGTTGCAATACAACTCCGTAGAAAAACAAAAACACAACAACAAAAAAAACAACTTCCCGAGTCTCTTCGGCCTTTTTGGCAAGTGGATGTGCTGAAATTGGGAAGCACCGTGCGAGTGTGGGCGTGTTCCACTCGGCCTAACAGCCTGCGCTGCGGTGTGGAGTCCAGAGCGCAAAACGCACTTCTTGAGGGCGCAAAAGTCTCGCAGCTCTCACACGCTGACGCGCTCAACATCTCCGGCTCGGGCGGACCTCTCCATCTCCACCCAAGGAAAAAAAAAAAAAAAAAGGAACCCCCCCCACCCCAAAAAAAAAAAAGGAAAAAAAAGGAAAAAAAAAAAAAAAAAAAAAAAGGACAGCCACCCTCCAGCCATGTTTGCATCCCGACTTGTCACACTTTACGTGGGCCTGCTGCTTGTTTTCCTCTGGAATATTCCATGTTTCCACTCAGCTGCTATCATCTCTCCATCCGCTCCGAGGAGGAACAGAGGAGTCAGACTCCCCCACCAAAGGTCCATCAAGCTCCTCAAAGACATCTTCGCGTCTTCCCATCACCTGACGAGCCACCATAAAGAAGAGCCCATAAAGGACGACATCGTGCCGCACGAGTACATGCTCTCCATTTACAGGACCTACTCGGCGGCCGAGAAACTGGGACTAAACGCCAGCTTTTTCCGCTCCTCCAAATCTGCCAACACCATCACAAGTTTCGTGGACAGAGGAACAGGTTGGTGGGCATGACACTGTGGAAATGACCAGCATCTCACAACTCTTATTCCCAGAAAAAACAATCCAAATTCACCTTGACCTTATTACCAATAACTGGAGAAATGACAGTATCATTTTATCTTCACAGTCAATTACTGTAAATTAAAATAAAGCAATTATTGGCCAGCACATGCACAAAAATGATTGTTTGTGGATATTTACGCACAAAAAGTGTGATTTCCCCTTCGTGCATTACGGTAACAGGACTGACAAATCCAAATTGCACATAAGTAAAATGTATGGTTACAGTGACACTATGTGTCCGAAAAGGAGTAGGTAGAAGCAGATTTTATTCAACCAAAAAAATACAAACAATATAATTTATTTTTATTTTTTTATCACCAATGTGATTTATAGTGTTAATAATGCATAATAGACAATATAATCCTTCTTATATTATTGATCGATATTACAACAAATAACTGGAGAAATGACAGTAGTATTTTAACTTGACAGTCAATTACTGTAAATTAAAGTCATGCAATTATTAGCCAGCACAATGAAGCTTTTTACAGTGTGATAATACGCGCAAAAATGGTGGCAATGATTGTTTGTGGATATTTACGCACACAAAGTGTGGTAACAGGACTGAAAAATCCAAATTGCATATAAGGAACATGCATGGTTACAGTGTGTCCAAAAAGGAGTAGGAAGAAGCAGATCTTATTCAACCAAGAAAATACAAACAATGTAATTAATTTTGTTTGTTTTATCACCAACATAATTTATAGTGTTAATAATGCATGATAGACAATACAATCCTTCTTATATTATTGATTGATATTACAACAAATAACTGGAGAAATGACAGTATTATTTTAACTTGACAGTCAATTACTGTAAATTAAAGTCATGCAATTGTTAGCCAGCACAATGAAGCTTTTTACAGTGTGATAATACGCGCAAAAATGGTGGCAATGATTGTTTGTGGATATTTACGCACAAAAAGTGTAATTTCCCTGGTAACAGGACTGAAAAATCCGAATTGCACATAAGTAACATGCATGGTTACAATGACACAATGTGTCCGAAAAGGAGTAGGAAGAACAAGATTTTATTCAACCAAAAAAATTCAAACAATATAATTTATTTTTAATTTTTTATCACCGACGTAATTTAAAGTGTTAATAATGCATAATAGACAATACAATCCTTCTTATATTATTGATTGATATTACAACAAATAACTGGAGAAATGACAGTATTATTTTAACTTCACAGTCAATTAGTGTAAATTAAAGTCATGCAATTATTAGCCAGCACAATGAAGCTTTTTACAGTGTGATAATACGCGCAAAAATGGTGGCAATGATTGTTTGTGGATATTTACGCACAAAAAGTGTAATTTCCCTGGTAACAGGACTGAAAAATCCAAATTGCACATAAGTAACATGCATGGTTACAGTGACACAATGTGTCCGAAAAGGAGTAGGTAGAAGCAGATTTTATTCAACCCAAAAAATTCAAACAATATAGTTTATTTTTAATTTTTTATCACCGACGTAATTTATAGTGTTAATAATGCATAATAGACAATATAATCCTTCCTATATTATTGATTGATATTACAACAAATAACTGGAGAAATGACAGTATTATTTTAACTTCACAGTCAATTAGTGTAAATTAAAGTCATGCAATTATTAGCCAGCACAATGAAGCTTTTTACAGTGTGATAATACGCGCAAAAATGGTGGCAATGATTGTTTGTGGATATTTACGCACAAAAAGTGTAATTTCCCTGGTAACAGGACTGAAAAATCCAAATTGCACATAAGTAACATGCATGGTTACAATGACACAATGTGTCCGAAAAGGAGTAGGAAGAACAAGATTATATTCAACCAAAAAAATTCAAACAATATAATTTATTTTAAATTTTTTATCACCAACATAATTTATAGTGTTAATAATGCATGATAGACAATACAATCCTTCTTATATTATTGATTGATATTACAACAAATAACTGGAGAAATGACAGTATTATTTTAACTTCACAGTCAATTACTGTAAATTAAAGTCATGCAATTATTAGCCAGCACAATGAAGCTCTTTACAGTGTGATAATAGGCACAAAAATGGTGGCAATGATTGTTTGTGGATATTTACGCACAAAAAGTGTGATTTCCCCTCGGTAACAGGACTGAAAAATCCAAATTGCACATAAGTAACATGCATGGTTACAGTGACACAATGTGTCCGAAAAGGAGTAGGTAGAAGCAGATTTTATTCAACCAAAAAAATTCAAACAATATATTTTATTTTTAATTTTTTATCACCGACGTAATTTAAAGTGTTAATAATGCATAATAGACAATATAATCCTTCCTATATTATTGATTGATATTACAACAAATAACGGGAGAAATGACAGTATTATTTTAACTTCACAGTCAATTACTGTAAATTCGAGTCATGCAATTATTAGCCAGCACAATGAAGCTCTTTACAGTGTGATAACACACGCAAAAATGGTGGCAATGATTGTTTGTGGATATTTACGCACACAAAGTGTGATTTCCCTGGTAACAGGACTGAAAAATCCAAATTGCAAAATAGGAACATGCATGGCTACAGTGACGCAATGTGTCCGAAAAAGAGTAGGAAGAACAAGATCTTATTCAACCAAGAAAATACGAACAATACAATTAATTTTGTTTGTTTTATCACAAACATAATTTACAGTGTTAATAATGCATAATAGACAATACAATCCTTCTTAGATTATTGATCGATATTACAACAAATAACTGGAGAAATGACAGTATTATTTTAACTTGACAGTCAATTAGTGTAAATTAAAGTAATGCAATTATTAGCCAGCACAATGAAGCTTTTTACAGTGTGATAATACGTGCAAAAATGGTGGCAATGATTGCAATGATTGTTTGTGGACAAGTGTGATTTCCCCTTCATGCATTACTGTAACAGGACTGAAAAACCCCAAATTACATCCAAGGAACATGCATGTTTACAGTGACACAATTTTTCTGAAAAGGAGTAGGAAGAAGCAGATCTTATTCAACCAAGAAAATACAAACAATATAATAAAAGAAAAAGTTGGATCACCAACATAATTTATAGTGTTAATAATGCATAATAGACAATATAATACTATATTATTGATCGATATCACAACAAATAACTGAAGAAATGACAGTGCCATTTTAACTTCACAGTCAATTACTGTAGATTAAAATGATGCAATTATTGGCCAGCACAATGAAGCTTTTTACAGTATGCACACAAATTATTGCAATAATTATTTGTGGATATTTACACACAAAAAGTGTAATTTCCCCTCGGTAACCGGACTGAAAACCCCAAATTGCATATAAGGAACATGCATGGTTACAGTGACACAATTTGTCTGAAAAGGAGTAGGAAGAAGCAGATCTTATTCAACCAAGAAAATACAAACAATTTAATTACATTTTTTTTTAATCACAAACATAATTTACAGTGTTAATAATGCATAATAGACAATATAATACTTCTTATATTATTGATCGATATTACAACAAATAACTGGAGAAATGACAGTGCCATTTTAACTTCACAGTCAATTACTGTAAATTCAAGTCATGCAATTATTAGCCAGCACAATGAAGCTTTTTACAGTATGCACAACAATGGTGGCAATGATTGTTTGTGGATATTTAGGCACAAAAAGTGTGATTTCCCCCTCATGCATTACGGAAACAGGACTGAAAAATCCAAATTGCACATAAGGAACATGCACGGTTACAGTGACACAATGTGTCGGAAAAGGAGTAGGTAGAATCATATTTTATTCAACCAAAAAAATACAAACAATATCATTTATTTTAAATTTTTTATCACCAATATAATTTATAGTGTTAATAATGCATAACAGACAATACAATCATTCTTATATTTTTGATCAATAATACAACAAATAACTGGAGAAATGACAGTATCATTTGAACTTCACAGTCAATTACTGTAAATTCAAGTACTGCAATTATTAGCCAGCACAATGAAGCTTTTTATAGTGTGATAATATGCGCAAAAATGGTGGCAATGATTGCAATGATTGTTTGTAGATATGTACGCACAAAAAGTGTAATTTCCCCGCGGTAACAGGACTGAAAAACCCAAATTGCAAATAAGGAACATGCATGGTTACAGTGACACAATTTGTCCAAAAAGGAGTAGAAAGAAGCAGATCTTATTCAACCAAGAAAATACAATATCATTTATTTTTAATTTTTTAATCACAAACATAATTTACAGTGTTAATAATGTATTATAGATACTATAATCCCTCTTATATCATTGATCGGTATTACAACAAATAACTGGAGAAATAACAGTACCATTTTAACTTCACAGTCAATTACTGTAAATTCAAGTCATGCAATTATTAGCCAGCACAATGAAGCTTTTTACAGTGTGATAAAACGCACAAAAATGGTGGCAATGATTGTTTGTGGATATTTACGCACACTAAGTGTGATTTCCCCCTCATGCAGCATTACGGTAACATGACTGAAAAATCCAAATTGCATATAAGGAACATGCATGGTTACAGTGACACAATGTGTACCAAAAGGAGTAGGAAGAAGCAGATCTTATTTAACCAAGAAAATACAAACATTAAAATTATTATTGTTTTTTTTATCACCAACATATTAAATAGTGTTAATAATGCATAATAGACAATATAATCCTTCTTATATTATTGATCGGTATTTTAGTACAATATTACATCTTTAAATTGAGTTGCACCTTTTCAGTGCATCATCCAAGCTATGTAATCATTTTACCCTTGCAACTGACGCTTTTTGTTTAGTTTTGTTTGCAAATATCAGAAGTTTTAGAGCAGACTTGGGGACAAATGACAATAGAATAAAATAGCTCAGTATTGTGCAGCCTCAGTGTGAGAAGCAGGTGTTTAATATCTAAACATGCACTCAGTCAAAAATGCAGTAATTCTAGTCATTTATTCCCATAGCTTGCAAGTTATTATGAAGGTGTATTTGTCCTCCACTAATATATTTTTTTCCAGTATGATGTGATTTGATAGAGAGAAAAAAAAAAAAGAGGAGGAAAAAAAAAAAGGCCGCAATTTCCCCTGTGATTGTGATGTGATGTGTCACTGGCTCTGACCCCGAGCCGGACCCTCTGAGAGCCGCTTGGCATCGAACGGCTGATTGGAGTATTTGAACCGCAGTCATCTAATTGAGTGTTCATGTCATAACATATCAAACTATTCTCCCATAATGACCCCATCAAGGCCCAGGATGGCACATCACCAAATAAAGGAGCAGGGGACGTGGAAAAATATAATTTTGTGCGAAATTCATGAATTATATTGGCACCCAATTGCATTAGAAATAACTAATTATGGGGAGAAAACGGTTTAAATCAAGCTTTATTGCAGACTCCAACGTCCAATACATAAAACAAACAAAATACAGTATAAAAGGCATTGTCACATACTATTAAAAACAGTGCAGTAAAAGACATCTAATAAATAAATAAAAGCAGCAATAAAAAAGATTAATATATATATATACTTAAAATGTGCGTCTACACATCCTATAAAAGGCAGAGTTTCAGTGTTTCCATATATACGATTGGTACCTAACAGAACTACACCTAGGATTGGTTATCTGTACAATAATATCATTCTTGGACCCCTGCAGTCTCCATATACATTTAAATATGACTTTTCTCAGGGTGGCGTGGAAAAAAGTGATTTTAAGTTTAAGTTTAAGTGGGCAACATATCCTCCTAATTATGCAGTCAAGTAAATAATTTAGAAACATTAATTTTTTTCTCTAATAATATCCCTAAGCTCCAGCTCAATAAATAGCGTTGCATATATTGCAAAGTGTGAATTGCATTGCTCAAAAAATAAAAAATAAAAAAAAAATCTATATTTAACGGAATGGTGATATTCGTCAAACGTGCTACATTCTTGTGTGTCAACACGAATATGTCAGTAATTTCAACAAGCTGTGCACCCAAAGCGTGCACAGGCGCATTTAAGGGGAATGTTGTCCTTGGCAACGCGGGATGAAATATAAGAGGGGAAGTGCTTTAATGACGAAGATGGGAATTCAGGCTGTTAATTATTTGCTGAACTTGTATTCGATTTTTTTTTTTTTTTTTTTTTTTTTTTTTTTGGTTCAGGTCTTGTTAAAAAAAAAAAGTGGGGGGAAAAATGGTAGAAAAGAAAGGTAATGCAGACCAGACGTGCAAAGTAACAAAAATGAGCACAAGGTTTCAATACGTTTTTTTTTCACTGTTTCTCTCGACAGGGTTCACGGAGGGAAACTGACAAGTAGAATCAAATAATCTGCGGAGAATATCGAGTACAGGCTTGTCACTTTTATTTTTCCAACAACCCTGATAGCCGAGGTGCGTGTTCGTTTTAAAGCAGCGCATTTTAGGCTATTTTGAAATAACACAACCATAAGGACAAAAAAAGCAATATTATTATGACGTGTTATTTCACTTAAAAAAACAAAAAAAACATCTCTACCTGTTGCAATTCCTTCCCAATTTATATGCACACATTGCAAACCTACACGATGCTGATCAACATAATTTATTTGTTCAATCTATTAATTTTCTTTTTTGATTTATGAACTATATTTACAGGCCTGCTCATGCATTAATTGTGTATTGTCAGTGTAATAAACATTTATCAATTATTGACAATTAATCACAGTTTTGAATTTGGATTAATCATAATTATTATTAATTATTATCATTATTATTGTTATTATTTTTACTGGTTATTACTGGCTTGCAAAATTTAATTAACTTAGAAAAAGACCCGGATGTTTGGACACAAATCCAATTTTATTGTCAGAATATATACATATATATATATATATATATATATATATATATATATATATATATATATATATATATATATATATATATATATAATTTCTGATATATGTATTACAACGTTTTTTATTTTATTGTCATATATATATATATATATATATATATATATATATATATAAAAATATATATGGCAATAAAAGAAAAATAAAAGAAAAAGTTGTAATACATGTATTATAAATTATATATATTATACTTTTTAAAGTCAGATTAATCACACTTTTTCATTTGGATTAAATCAATTTCATGTTATTACTCGCTTGCATAAGTTCATTAACTTAACAAAAGACCCTGATATTGGGACACAAATGCAGTTTTATTATCAGAATGTCATACAGGAACCTTTTTTTTTTTTTTTTTTTAAAGCATTTTACTTGAATGCCCATCATTTTTTTACTCAGAACCTGCTAATAGTTTTAGTTGAAGTACCATCTTGGTGTAAGTGAAATGTTATCTTTGCACTTGTGCATAGATGACATTGTGCACTGACCTTATAATAACTTACAGGTAACAATCCACGGTTAAGGTAAATGTACATGTGTGGTCAAAATAAATCATATATATTTGCACCATGTACTGTATATGCACACATTTAATACATTGGAACTTGTACAGTCCATATAAATTGTGTGATTATACTGCATGTGTATGATTATTGGGATAATTATTTGTGATTATTCAAATATGTTAACTCATTATTTTTGACAGCCCTTTTTATACATGCACCATTTTAAACATCATTAAACTTGACAATGCATTTCCAAACACATTCAGAAATGATGTATATAATAAAAATACTGTACATAATCAAGCATCCCTGAAGTTGCAATAAAAGGAAACAAACAAGCCATCACCAACAATATTGACTTTCACTTGAAAGATGCGGCATTAAGATAGATCTAATTGGATTATTGAGTTTGTCGTGGTGGAAAAAAAGAAAGTAGCCTGAGAGTAATCGACTATTGGCAGAAAAACAGCGCACAGCAAATCAGTGCAACAATCAAGATTAGATGCTTCCTGCGAGCGGCGTGAACACTGAGTGCTTTGTGTCTCCGCAGCGTTTCAAACAGGTCAGGCGTGCCCAATGGGCTGGAAATGAAATTAAAAGGCGTAAAAAAGACCAACAGCTTTGAAGCAGGTGTGCAGCACCCCCCACAAAAAAAATAAAAAAATTGGTTATCTACTCTTAAATGGATTTTATTCAACATGAAGCAGCTTTTCCTCAATATGCATATTCTTTAACGTGAATAAAATATGATTTTGAGTCCCACACGTGTCATTTTGGTCTGCATTTGAAGAACGTGAAGCCATGTTGAACTTGTGCGAGTAAAATGTGGATTCACTGCTGTAAATGGGTACAATTAGGCAATTATCTGTTTCAGGCTGGTCTCTGGTGGGGGTTCATGGGGTCGGAGAGAAGGCCTCTGTGGGAGAATGTAACCCCCCCACCCACTCCCCCAATCCCCTCCCACCCTGAACACTGTACACCCTAAGTGAATCTGACTGCAATTATTTTCTTCTTTTATCCTTGCAGACGATCTTTTGCACTCTACTCTGCGAAGACAAAAGTATCTGTTTGATGTCTCAACCCTTTCAGACAAAGAGGAGCTGGTCGGGGCCGAATTAAGGATATTTAGGAGAGCGTCGGGCGACTCGCAGACGACAGGCCTCTATCGCGTCCGGCTCTACCCGTGCAGCTCGGACGTGCTGCTGGACTCCACGCTGCTGGACCCCGTGGACTCCGCCGAGTCCGGGTGGGCGGTTCTGGACGTGTGGGAGATGTTTAAATCTCACCATCGGAGGAACCAGCTCTGCCTGCAGCTCAGAGTCACTCTGGGGAACTCTGACACGGAGCTGGACCTCAGGGCGCTGGGCCTGGACAGGGGTGGGCGACCCCAGCAGGAAAAAGCCATTCTGGTAGCCTACACCCGCTCCAAGAAGAGGGAGAACCTCTTCAACGAGATGAAGGAGAAGATCAAGTCGCGGAGGTCCACCAAGGAGATAGAGGCGGTGAGGCCCTCGAAGGCGGAGGCGGAGGAGGAAGCCGGGGTCAGAGGAGAGGGGCCCCGGCGGCGGCGGCGGACAGCACTGAGCAACCGTCACGGGAAGCGACACGGGAAGAAGTCCAAATCCAGGTGCAGCAAAAAGGCATTGCACGTGAATTTTAAAGAGCTGGGCTGGGACGACTGGATAATCGCGCCCCTGGACTACGAGGCGTACCACTGCGAGGGCGTGTGCGACTTCCCGCTCCGATCCCACCTGGAGCCCACCAACCACGCCATCATACAGACGCTCATGAACTCCATGGACCCCAACAGCACGCCGCCCAGCTGCTGCGTCCCCACCAAGCTGAGCCCCATCAGCATCCTGTACATCGACTCGGGCAACAACGTGGTGTACAAACAGTACGAGGACATGGTGGTGGAGCAGTGCGGGTGCAGGTAGCGGACGCCGGGCGCCGAATATACAGTAAAGACTTCAAAAAGGAGATCACCTGAGCGAGATCCACATTGGACGCACGCAAGAGGCGACATTTTGCTATTTATTCCGACTCAGTGCTGGTGAAAATGCACACTTTTCCGCCTTAAAGTGTTATTTCCCAATCATGCAAGAAGTCATCAAACAAGCCCTTGTTTCCTCAGAGTGTCCTTTGTGTGACGGGAGCCCATCGGGTGCCACCGTGCACCTTCTCGTGCCGCGGCCACAGTGGACAGAGGCTTTTTTTTTTGCCCGTCAGCGTTTGGACTTGCAAGCTCTTGTCGTGCAACCTTGTCTGGAAGGCAGCCCCGTAATTGCCTCCGTCCGACCGAAGTCATTAAACGCCCGTGCAAGTGCATTTTTTTGTTGTCGCAAAAAAAAAAAAGAAGAAAGAAAAGTGGGGTAAATGTCACTCACGCTCACACACACACACGCTCTCACACACACACACACACACACACACACACGGCAACGCCTTCAAGAGATTTTTGCCTCACTGCAGAGGTCAGCGAGGGTCATCATGTGCTTTTAGGAAAAAAGGACACACCGCCAGACTTGTGTCTTCTCTGTTTCAGTACAATATTGTTTATGCCAGTCAGGAATTTTTTTTTTTTTTTTTTTTTTTTGCTGCATCTTTACGAAATGCACTTCCGCAAATAAACTGCGCCGAGGAGCTGCAGCCAGTTTGTCTGCTCTGATGAGGAACATGTAAAACAAGAGACTCGCAAAGAGAGGCGATATTTAAAAATGCACATTAGCTTTGAATGCACTGCTGTTCATTATTTTTTTTGAGCTGTAAATATTTTGTATAGACGATAACTTTGCAAAAGTGCTCCGAATGAAGAAATGAGAGAGCTGCATTTCTTTGTACATATACAAAATGCACTCAAATTGGTATAATTTCTATTCTATAATTATTTTATTATTTGTGATGTACAGTTTCATGATAATCATATATTTCTTACAGTGATAAGAGTAATTTAAGGTGTATTCATTATTTGTTTTGGCAGAGGGTGGAAAGTACCATTATAATTGTCTACCTCATCATTGCATATAGGTTAGAGTGTAGGTCAGTTAGAGTGTAAAAGAGCTTTTACAGTATATATAAGATCATTATATTCATATATTACTGGATACTATTCCACTCCTTTACTGTACAAATAAAATTCAAAACCAAGTCCACAAGTCCTGTATTTGGATTGATTCCACCCTCCTTTTGCTTTGTGTATTCAAGTCAATAAAACATTGTTGCAAGTTTTTACTACAGTGAAATATTACCTGACGATCATTTGTCTCTTAAATGTTGCTCATTCCTACACTGTAAAAAAAAAAAGAAAGTTGAGAAAAACGCAGATTTTCAAGGCAACATGATGCAACACGATGTTTGCGTTTTCTCAACTTTTGACTACTGCTGGCCAGACACTGTTTTGGTACACTGTAAAAAATAATTATAGTTTTCAAGTTAGTTAGACTCAGAAATAAGGTTTCACTATGTTTAACTAGCAAAACAGTGTCTGGTCAGCAGTAGTCAAAAGTTGAGAAAACGCAAAAATCTTGTTGCATCATGTTGCCTTGAAAATTTGCGTTTTCTCAACTGTTTTTTTTTTTACAGTGTATATGTGTGTGGACCTAAACATTGCATGTGTCCCCTCTCACATTTGAACTGACATGGTTCCAATTCCCAGGACCTGGGAATCAATATGAGCACACAGTGGTACCAATTTCGGTACTTTTGTGTGTCTTCATGTGGTAATATATGTTAATTTCTTTTTAATAACATTGAACAATGAGCTAAAAATAATAATAATACCTGTGTGTCCAGTTGTGATGTCTTGTTCTCTTAAAATTCAGTCTTCTTTGCAAGTATGCATTAGTTTTAGTTTGTCCCAGGTGAGTTGTTGTAGTCAGGCAGTAGTCGGCTAGCGTTAACGTTGGATGTGGCAGTCTTGTCTTTTGTTGAGTCCTACAAAGTGTTTATACTGTATAGGCTAGATCTAGTAAAAGTTGCGTTTGTTAAAACACATGCAAACTTGATAGCGCACGCTGCTCTACTAAGCTTGTGCGCAGAGGATTGCGTCTTTTATGTGAGCAAAATAGAGAGCGTCACCCATTTAGTGTGTTTGTCTTCGTGAATATGCAGAATATATGCCGTTTATTTTGTAGAACGGCCAAAATATTGGGAGGAGAAAACGCAAATGTAATTATTTAGCATACACAGTGTGATTTATCAAGACTAAAACTGTTCTGCGGCCGAGGTTGGGAGTCTATATTTTAGTACGGCTAGAAAGGACATGCAAACATGCAGTTTTGTTTGTCCTACGCATGCTTGTCAACATACTTGGATAACATCAAATAAACATATTTGACATATTGTCAATTCAGCAATATTAGCAAGAGTAGTAGACTTTCAGTGCAAGTCCTAACAAAGAATAGTAATCAAAAATAAGATAACGGGTGCTATTTAAAGTTTTAGATTGTCACACACACACTAGGTGTGGTGAAATTATCCTCTGCATTTGACCCATCCCCTTTTTCCACGCCCTGGGAGGTGAGGGGAGGAGTGAGCAGCAGCGGTGGCCGTGCTCAGGAATCATTTTTGGTGATTTAACCCCCAATTCCAACCCTTGATCCTGAGTGCCAAGCAGGGAAGTAATGGGTCCCATTTTTATAGTCTTTGGTATGACTCGACCTACCGATCTCAGGGCGGACACTCTAACCACAAGGTCACTGACCAAAATGCTTTTATTTTAAAAATTATAGTCTAACCAAAAGGAAAAATAGAAAAGTGAATATTCTCATTTCTCCAGGTGCCCCTCTTGTACAATAAGGCTAAATCCTTCGGATCCGACACCGGGCTCTTCGACTAGAACTGTCCGAAACATGTCTGTGAGGATGAAGTGATGACATCTGAAACAATATGATCCGAATATTCCAGTCGTGATCGATTCAATGCTCTGAGAATATAATCAATGTTGCTATGATTTGTTCTGATTGGCCAGCAGCATGAGCGTCAAAACGTTTTAAACATCATGTTGCATGAAGTAACTCTTTATTAATATTCATACAGGATTTCCCACAGGACTGCGCATTGTCGTCTAATTTGCATTGTTGGCCATGACGCATGTGCATGCGATTGTAATGGACGCAGTAGGAGAGAGGAGTAGAGTTATGTTTAAACTACCAATGTTACAAACAAGACAAAGCACCTGCGAGTGCTTTTAAAATCGGGGCTTGGGCCTACAGCGATAGGTATGTCTGAGTTTTGAAAAGTCTCCATTAAGACCAGAAAAAGTGATATGCAAAAAAGCGTGGAAGTTTAATATGTGATAATTAGCTACAGTAGCTAAATCTCAACTGGCACCGTACAAAACGACATACATTCACAAACAACATCACACATGTTTATTTACAAGAACAGTTGACAAACATGGCAAAATAAAGAGTACAGTACAGGTTCTTCCGCATAAAAAAACTGTAACGTAATGTGACCTGTAAACATGTCTAATAGGTGTCCAAGTCTACAATATTATACCCGCTAAGGATAATACAATAATGGGAGTGAAGAGGCTTTCTGTGTAAAATGTTCAAGGCTTTCTTGAAGCGACTTGATAGGTTTTAAAGTGCTCTCTGTCGTCCCGGTTGTGCGTATGTGAGTAACTATGTTAAATATAGCCATGATTCGGTAAGTTAGCAACACTGATCATTCCTGCTAGGTATTCTTATTCTCTGGCAGACCATGCGCGTAAAGGGGTGTTAAAAAGTGGAATTACGTTGCATCGGGGTTATAATGATCAGCTACATACAAATACAGCCTTGTTATATATGTTATTAAACATGTCATAGGAAATATGAACATTTAGGGCTAAATCTATTCGCGACAGTCCAAAATGTATTTGTGGTCCAGTCACACAGGAGCAATTCGTCTTGTAATGACTTCATATGAAACACGGCTCATAGGTAGTCTTGCAAAAGTAATAATCTTGGCACAAAGGCATACTGCACATACAAGTGAGTGATAGAATACTGCAGAAAGCAGTGATAATTGGAGTGAGACTCTGATTTGGTTAAAGAGGACCTTTGATTATTTTAATCTACATTTAAAACACTTCCCTGTGGTCTAGAATCTCAACAATGTGAATCGGACATGCTTTGGTGTAAATGTCGCTCTCTTTATACCTGTAAAAATATATAGTCGAGGTTTCTGTGGTTTATCCGTTATACAGTGCTCAATACCGTAGTGGAGCGGAATATACGTTAGGTCAGGAAAAAACACAGAGGCTATTTCATCCCTACAAGCCTGTTTTGCAGGTTTCGCTGCTATTCAGGTCAGGAAAAAACACAGAGGCTATTTAATCCCTACAAGCCTGTTTTGCAGGTTTCCCTGCTCTTTAGGTCAGGAAAAAACACAAAGGCTATTTCATCCCTACAAGTCTGTTTAGCAGGTTTCCCTGCTCGTCAGGGGATTTCATTTCCCCGAAGAGCAAGGAAACAGGGATTTCATTTCCCTGAAACAGGCTTGTAGGGATGAAATAGCCTCTGTGTTTTTTCCTGACTTAACGTATATTACGCTCTGTAAAAAAAAAAAAAAAAAAAAAAAAAAAAATATATATATATATACACACGTATATATATATATATATATATATATATATATATAGATACATCTCGAAGACAAAGGTCACCGCTGTTTTTTTCCCCGCACAAAAAAACTTCATAAACATGATAGATTCCCCCGGTCACAACATTAGCTACATCTGTCCACTCTCAAATCCATACAGATCTGCACAAAAAACCTGCCTTTACCAACATTTACAGTATGTCAGTACATGTCGCATGTTGGTGTTATTATGATCATGCCACGATTAGATCAAAATAATACTTTCCCAGAAAAAGATACACCATATCTACTAAAAAAAACTGAGGCAACAGATTAAAAGCAATGTTATCAATTACATTTCACAATGTTTGGTATTGAGTAAATCAGTGGTTCTCAAATGGGGGTACGTGTACCCCTGGGGGTACTTGAAGGTATGCCAAGGGGTACGTGAGATTTTTTTTTAAATATTCTAAAAATAGTAACAATTCAAAAATCCTTTATAAATATATTTATTGAATAATACTTCATCAAAATATGAATGTAAGTTCATAAACTGAACATCAAATCAAGTAGGCTATTCCATTCATTACAATGCAACAATGCAACAATGCAATATTCAGTGTTGACAGCAAGATTTTTTGTGGACATGTTCCATAAATATTGATGTTAAAGATTTCTTTTTTTGTGAAGAAATGTTTAGAATTAAGTTCATGAATCCAGATGGATCTCTATTACAATCCCCAAAGAGGACACTTTAAGTTGATGATTACTTCTATGTGTAGAAATCTTTATTTATAATTGAATCACTTGTTTATTTTTCAACAAGTTTTTAGTTATTTTTACATCTTTTTTTCCAAATAGTTCAAGAAAGACCACTACAAATTAGCAAATTTTGCACTGTTATACAATTTAATAAATCAGAAACTGATGACATAGTGCTGTATTTTACTTCTTTATCTCTTTTTTTCAACCAAAAATGCTTTGCTCTGATTAGGGGGTACTTGAATTAAAAAACTGTTCAAAGGGGGTACATCACTGAAAAAAGGTTGAGAACCACTGGAGTAAATGTTAAATAATTCAGACCCTTTGTTGCTTGTATTTAGTGACGTGACTTTTTTCCCGGAAGTGAAAAACAGTGGTGGTCAACCAAGCCAAACATAACTATCGGAGGACACACGAGGCCTACAACTTCCTGTAAAAGTAAGCTACGAGCAACAAATCAAACTATGCAATGGAATAGATCCCTTTACCTTATCATAAAAAGATTTGTCGAGAGACATCAAAGATTTTTCGTCGGTCGCGTTCACAGACATGTGTAACTATCCTACATGACAATACAGATTAAAAACGTGGGAAAGCATGGAGGTCTACAACTTCTTTGTGTGTGGCTGGGTCAAAGAAATTGGTATCAAGACTCTCCCAGATAAATCATGCATTGTTTTTGCTCGGGTAAGTTTGCATTTCATGATTTAACTTAGCGTTCAAATAAGCCATGTTTGTTGTTGCTGTTGCACGCGCTGTTTACGAGTATGCATGTTTACTCCCCGTGATTATCTACAGATGTTTATAGATGTCAACATTGTGAATGTACTGAAATCTTCATTTATGTTTGCTGCTTTTGGTAAAAGCTTAACTCTTTTAGGTTTTGCTCACATTTGCTTTCTTTTATTTACACTCGCCATGTTGGTGCTTTTTCGAAACACTCGTAGCAAACATGAGTTTGAGAAAAACTAATAATATCAAGATAATACTTAAATGGGAAATACTAAATGTCAAAAGTATATCAACAAAGTGATTACTGCAAACCTGTGCATTATTCGACTCTGCTCCTTTGGACTGGAGCGAGTGCCACTTTTGTCGTCATCATTTTGTAAAATTTTGCACTATTCTGCCATTCTTGAAAACCTATGAAGAAACGTTTATCCTTTTTGCGATTTAAAACGATTCGTGCGGCCGAAAACAACACAAGCTTAGGGCAGTTTTCTTCGAGAAAGGCTAAATGCCGCCCAGTACCCATTGAGAATAGTTTAATGAGCCAGACGTGACGTCAATCAAAACCAAGCAATAGTTATTAATTTAATATGAGTAGATTCGAACAGTAAAACAATGAAAAACTAACTACGAAAAATGGAATGTACTCTTTTCAAACAGCACATTCACTTCTCTCAGCTGGGATTTAACGAGCAAATATCAGATTGCAAAACTGCCACTCTCCCGACTGAGCCATGTCACCGCATAAATACATGCAACACATGTTAGTGATATATTTACAACAGAGTAATAATCATGCACATTAATGTTCGCACGGATTTGAATTCAATCAATGCAATGAATCAAATCTAAATATTAGTCTAAGGCCCAGAAAGTACAGAACTCAACAAATACACAAATAAGACTTTTATTAACAATTAACAAACATTTTGTACTTTGAAGTGACCACAATAGAAATGTCACCAACATAAATCACTGCTAACTTCATATGTGCAATTCTAATGAATGTGCCTACAAACATTCATTAGAATTCACTCAATATTCTCTCTATTAGGAATTAAATAAATATAAGGCGTATGTTTTAATTAAATACAATGAGTAGATTGTATTACAAACATTTTTATTTGAAATGTAATTAAATAGTTGCCTCAAAATCAAAAACACAGTCATATTTATTATATTTAACTTAATAAAAGGTATTTAAATTTACACAGCCAGAAAATCGTTTTTATAGTATAATGTTGCTGTCACTTTTGTCAGACTACAGTGCATTTTACTTATTTTAGCTCAGGGGCCACATGGAGGAAAATCTGTGCACACGCGGGCCGGACTATTAAAATCCTGGCATTAAAACAAAAAAACAAAGACAACTTCAGAATGTTTTCTTTGTCTTGCTTTGGCCAAAAATAGAACAAACACATTCTGAAAATGTTACAATAAAAATATAGAAAAAAATACCGTCAGTTTAGATCCATGAAGGAAAAATGAAAGAGAACGAATGTTTATAACTGAATACAATTACATATGCATAAAAATGTGTTTTCTTTTGTATTCTTTTTTATTTTTATGAATTAAGTAACGTTTATGACAACCTTTTTTCTAAACACAATATAGAATGTGAGATATAACAGGATAATGCATACATGTATCATTTGTTGTCAAAGCGGTTACAAAAAAGTGGGACCCCGAAAATTTATGGTGAGACCCCATTTTTATGACTTGATGGGGTCCCCCATTTAGAAAATTCCTAGTGCCAACACTGATGGAGTATTGGTGCGGGCAAAACAGCAGCAGGCGGCTGTGGCCTGCGGGCCGGATCTAATACTAATCAGACATCATCCCGGGGCCCATAGATAATTCATTCTTGGGATGGATCTGGCCCGCGGGCCTTGACTTTGACACCCCTGCTTTAGTGGATAATGTAATTTCATAGTGGTCCATCTTGACAAACCAGTCCCGTGTAAAAGGTCGGACAGACTAATAAACGCGAAAGTATTTAGTTCCTCTACAAGTGGAAGGGCATTAGATGAGATGAGATTTTTCCTAAAATCCTGAACCATTTATGTGTTCCTTTCCTGTTATAATCAAAAAAGCTCTGATTGTATGTCATTTTAAGAGCAGAACCCCCCAACAATCAAAGACCTGCATGTTTAAACCAGATCAATAAATGTCTAAATCGGATATATCTAATCCCCCCTTGAAGTATATTGGCAAACATTCTTCTGCTTAGTTAACAGGCACTCTTCATAAACAACAAAGGCCCAGTGACTCCCTTTTACCAAAGACATTTTATGTGCGCAGACGTTGACATATGGTGACCATCCAAGGATCCAAGGTAGGAAATCCACAGCCTGACTGTCACTGATATGGCACAGAATGTATGAACCCCAACTATTTCCCAATGAATTAGCCTGCCTGGGTCAAGTTTACTTAACACTTTAATGTTTTCCAATCTGCGGATGAGAACGTCAGAGAGAAAAGGATTGCTCCCATATAGGCTATCGACCTTGGCCTGGAAACAATTAGGACATTGCTTTGAAATGGTATATGCTGTCCAGACTCTTGTACAGTATCATGTCACTCCTCACTTGCTTGTAAGGGGGAAACTTTGGATGCTAAGTGCACTCTTTAGCAGGCGCGGTAAATGACTGACACAACAACCATCCCCTTGAGTATAACCAAATGGTCCTCCGGGCTATAAGTCTGCAACACCACTGCCATGGTCCTACTGCGAGCCTTTGCTATCTGCTCCCACGAGCATTCTGGGAGATGGCACCATCGAGATTAGAGATGTAAAAAAAATAACAAATACAGATTAAGCAGCTGTGCACTAACTCACTGCATAAACCTTTTCTTTTTGATTTATATTTATTTGACATGCTCCCCCGGTTCGGTGGACACTGGCCGGGAGGTGAGACTGAATGTGAGGGGAACAGTTAAATGGTGATGAAAGGGAAAAGAATGCTTTGTTAACCCGCTTCAATCCCTCTCTCCAAAGTTAAATGTTCCAATAAAGTTCTTCATCACAACCCCCGTATTGTCCCTCCACTCCCGCGTCAAAGTGGAGAGAGCTGTGTTTATTTGAAACTCGGTTCGAACGTATTAGTCCAAGCAAACCAAAATTGGCGACGGGACAAGTCCTTTTCATCAGAAATGTGGAGAATGTATAACACAAATAGTTTTGACACCCCACATCTGTGCGGGAAGGCTCCTCTGTAGGGCAGTGGCGGGATCCAAAAAAGTGAAAAAGCGAAGCTCGACGTTTGCCTTGGTGTGAGTGGAAAGCCTGGGAGCCTCTCCAAGATTAAAAAAAAATCCTCTTGGCTCATTCGGAGATGTAAATACTCCTCATTCTTAACCTTCCCATTATCAGTGATGTCCTCATCAGGATAGGCATAGATCTCGCTGATCGTCTAGACAGCCGAGACCTCTGAGCAAGTGGAAATGTGTCAAACAGGAATGAAGGAGCATCACAGCCTCTCCTGTGAAGGCCCTGATTCATGTCGGTCCAGCTTGGATGTGCAAAAAGGGACGAGAAAACAAGAGATGGACACTTGGCTGAGGCCCCGCTTTAAATTGATCAAATCCAGCATGAGCATATTTTCAATAATTATGTTTCTCCTTAGAGAGGCTCTGGGCTGCAGAGGGGTTCTGTCTTGTAGTTCCTGGTGTTATAGTTAACCGATACTGTGGTTGTCTTTGTGATAAAGTGTCATGCATTTTGGAACATGTGAAGAGTAAAACACTTCTGGTAGACCCAGCACAAACATGCAATTCCACATCATTTTTTTAAACAACTAAAAATAAATAATTCAATCAAAATCAATCAAACCCAACAATGCCACCACATGCACACCAAAACCATACTTGCCAACCTTGAGACCTCCGATTTCGGGAGGTGGGGGGAGGGGGTGGGGGTGGGCGTGGTCGGGGTGGGACGGGGGCGTGGTTGGGGGCGTGGCTAAAAGGGGAGGAGTATATTTACAGCTAGAATTCACCAAGTCAAGTATTTCATATATATATATATATATATATATATATATATATATATATAAGAAATACTTGACGTTCAGTGAATTCTGGCTATATATATATATATATATATATATTTTTTTTAAATTTATTATATATATATATATATATATATATATATATATATATATATATATATATATATATATATATATATATATATATATATATATATATATATAAAATAAATACTTGAATTTCAGTGTTCATTTATTTACACATATACACACACATAACACTCATCTACTCATTGTTGAGTTAAGGGTTGAATTGTCCATCCTTGTTCTATTCTCTGTCACTATTTTTCGAACCATACTGAACACCCTCTCTGATGATGCATTGATGTGTGGCACGCACAAAAGTGCTTTCATCAAATGCACTAGATGGCAGTATTGTCCTGTTTAAGAGTGTCACAACATTGCTGTTTACGGCAGACGAACTGCTTTACGGTATACAAAGAAGTGACTGCTGTTGTTGTGTGTTGTTGCCACGCTGGGAGGACGTTAATGAAACTGCCTAACAATAAACTCACATAAGAAACCAAGAACTCGCCCTCCATCATTCTATAGTTATAACGTGATTGGGCAGGTACGCTTTTTTATATTGTGGAGGACCTGAGTCCGCCTGAATTTCGGGAGATTTTCGGGAGAAAATTTGTCCCGCGAGGTTTTCGGGAGAGGCGCTGAATTTCGTGAGTCTCCTGGAAAATCTGGGAGGGTTGGCAAGTATGCCAAAACACTAATTATTGCATGGATTTGATTGAAACCAACTTATTAAAACACATGGGTTTTTGACTTTTATTTATTTATTTTTTTTACAACTAAGTGCCATCTCCCAGAATGCCCGTGGGAGCAGATAGCAAGGCTTGCAGTAGCACAACTAATTTAATTAAAAGTGGCCAAAATATGAACTTATATAATTACAGTAAAGGCCAAAAGTTTGGACACACCTTCTCCTCATTCATTGCGTTTTCTTTATTTTCATGACTATTTACATTGTAGATTGTCACTGAAGGCATCAAAACTATGAATGAACTAACTGAAAACTGATTACTGCTTTGCACACTCTTGGCATTCTCTCGATGAGCTTCAATGTGAAGTGAAAACCATTTCAGGTGACGATCTCTTGAAGCTCATCGAGAGAATGCCAAGAGTGTGCGAAAAAGGAATCAGAGCAAAGGGCGGCTATTTTGAAGAAACTAGAATATAAAACTCATTTTCAGTAATTTCACCTTTTTTTAAGGTAAGTACGTAACTCCACATGTGTTCTATTATAGTTTTGATGCCTTCAGTGACAATCTACAATGTAAGTAGTCATGAAAATAAAGAAAACACATTGGATGAGAAGGTGTGTCCAAACTTTTGGCCTGTACTGTATATAACTTGCCATATTAGCTAAAATATGATTATAAGTTTGTCAAGTACAGGTTAGCTGATTAATGTAGGATTTTCGCCAGTGGATAATATGAATCATAATAATGATGTATTATTATCGTATTATCATAATATCAATTATAATAATACATTATTATTATGATTCATATTATTATTAGTGCATCTCCTGGTGGTTAGGTCTCCCCTGTCTTTAAAACCCAGTGACACCTCTGTTTCAATCAATCAATCAATCAATCAATCAATCAATCAATCAATCAATCAATCAATCAATTAATCAATCAATCAATCAATCACCAATCAAGCAATCAGTCAATCAATCAATCAAAGCCCTTAATCACAAATGTCTCAAACCCTCATTGGGAACAACGAGAAACCTTTGAAAGGACCGCATATGTGGGGATCTTCTCCCTGGGTGACCGGATACAGTTAATAATGTGAGAGTCCAGTTCATAGTGGTTTCTATCTTTAACTAAGTGTCTTTTAACACACCACAGTTATGTGCAATGAGAGGCATATGTGAAACTTGTACAAAACTCAAAACCAGTGAAGTTGGCACGTTGTGTAAATTGTTAATAAAAACAGGATGCAATGATTTTTAAATCCTTTTCAATTTATATTCAATTGAATAGACTGCAAAGACAAGATATTTAATGTTGGAACTGAGAAAAAAAATTTTTTTTTGCAACTAATCACTAACTTAGAATTTAATGGCAGCAACACATTGCAAAAAAGTTGGCACAGGGGCATTTTTACCACTGTGTTACATGGCCTTTCCTTTTAACAACACTCTGTAAACGTTTGGGAACTGAGGAGACCAATTTTTGAAGCTTCTCAGGTGGAATTCTTTCCTATTCTTGCTTGATGTACAGCTTAAGTTGTTCAACAGTCTGGGGTCTCCGTTGTGGTATTTTACGCTTCATAATGCGCCACACATTTTCAATGGGAGACAGGTCTGGACTACAGGCAGGCCAGTCTAGTACCCGCACTCTTTTACTATGAAGCCACGCTGTTGCAACACGTGCAGAATAATGTGGCTTGGCATTGTCTTGCTGAAATAAGCAGGGGCGTTCATTAAAAAGATGTTGCTTGGATGGCAACATATGTTGCTCCGAAACCTGTATGTACCTTTCAGCATTAATGCTGCCTTCACAGATGTGTAAGTTACCCATTCCTTGGGCACTAATACACCCCCATACCATCAAAGATGCTGGCTTTTGAACTTTGCGCTGAGAACAATTCGGATGGTTCTTTTCCTCTTTGTTCTGGAGTTCATAACGTCCACAGTTTCCAAAAACAATTTGAAATGTGGACTCGTCAGACCACAGAACACTTTTCCACTTTGCAGCAGTCCATCTTAGATGAGCCCAGCGAAGCCGGCGGCTTTTTGGGTGTTGTTGAGCTTTCGCTTTGCATAGTAGAGTTTTAACTTGCACTTACAGATGTAGCGACAAACTGTAGTTACTGACAGTGGTATTCTGAAGTGTTCCTGAGCCCTTGTGGTGATATCCTTTACACGCCAATGTCGTTTTTTGATGCAGTACCGCCTGAGGGATCGAAGGTCATTCAATGTTGGTTTTCGTCCTTGCCGCTTACGTGCAGTGATTTTTCCAGATTCTCTGAACCTTTTGATGATATTATGGACCGTAGATGGTGAAATCTCTAAATTCCTTGCAATAGCTTGTTTAAAAAGGTTGTTCTTAAACTGTTCGACAATTTGCTCACGCATTTGTGAATGACTGAGCATTTCATGGAAGCTACTTTTATACCCAATCATGGCACCCACCTGTTCCCAATTTGTTCCCAATTAGCCTGTTCACCTGTGGGATGTTCCAAATAAGAGTCTGATGACCATTCCCCAACTTTCTCAGTTTTTTTTGCCACTTGTGCCAGGTTCTTTGAAACATGTTGCAGGCATCAAATTCCAAATGAGCTAATATTTGCAAAAAATAACAAAGTTTACCAGTTCATTCGTTAAATATCTTGTCTTTGCAGTTTATTCAATTGAACATAGGTTGCAAAGGAATTGCAAAATTATTGTATTCTGGTTTTATTTATGATTAACACAACGTGCAAACTTCACTGGTTTTGGGTTTTGTACATACCTTTCCCTTATGCTGCCCCAGATAGATTTATCATATGTTTAACTTTCTTCTATCACTTCATCCTCGTTCCGAAATGCTGGTGCTGTGTGTGAAAACGGAATGCCTGAAGGTGAGCGTTGATGACGTAATGATGTCTGTTTTGAATAAAGTGTTCAAAGTTAGGTTTGGCGCTATCCAGGTGGAACAAAGTGTTAGTTGGTGTAGTCATACTGCTGCAGATGCAGGCACATGCATTTGTTTGATTCTATTGATCGTTTTATAAATTATATATATATATATATATATATATATATATATATATATATATATATATATATATATATATATATATATATATATATATGAAAAACAAATGCCATTAAAAAGCGGCAACATGTATCAATTTAATTAGTTTTAGTCAGCTTCTTAAGTCATCTAGCACAGTGGTTCTTGAATTTGTTTCACCTCAGGAAACACTTGGCTCCAGTACCACCATAATGACCAATATTAAAATATAGTACCATAGTAGGCCTAAGTATGCATTAAAACAAGGCAGAGGTTGTATTTAACAAGTATATTCATATTTTTGGACACTGTCATTACACACAGTTTGAACAGTAACACTGTGGATTTAATATTTGTCAGATCTACTAGATCTGACCAATCTAAGTCTATGAGCATGAACCGATGAAGCCGACTTGGTTGAGAGGTGTAACTTCTTCTAAGACAAACCAGACAGTCCGATTGCGATCGATTGAATGCCCTGAGAATACAATGACCTGGATGAATGAGAACATACAGATATACACGTACAACAGTTTGACAATCACTGATCTAGCAGCTATAAAATCACAAAATAATACTGTTTAAATGCTAATGTTTTCATTAGTGACAGTCCTAATGCTGTATATTGACGAGCATACGTCTCACAGCAATTTCTGCACAGCTGCCAGTTTGCACGTACTAAATATAGATGCAAAATAGCCACCGCAAAACACTGCGTGTGTTAAATAATTATATTTGCATTTTCTCCTCCCAGTCTCGTGGGCGTTCTTATGAACAACATACAAACCCCGTTTCCATATGAGTTGGGAAATTGTGTTAGATGTAAATATAAACGGAATACAATGATTTGCAAATCATTTTCAACCCATATTCAGTTGAATATGCTACAAAGACAACATATTTGATGTTCAAACTGATAAACATTTTTTTTTTTTTTGCAAATAATCATTAACTTTAGAATATGATGCCAGCAACACGTGACAAAGAAGTTGGGAAAGGTGGCAAAAAATACTGATAAAGTTGAGGAATGCTCATCAAACACTTATTTGGAACATCCCACAGGTGTGCAGACTAATTGGGAACAGGTGGGTGCCATGATTGGGTATAAAAACAGCTTCCCAAAAAATGCTCAGTCTTTCACAAGAAAGGATGGGGCGAGGTACACCCCTTTGTCCACAACTGCGTGAGCAAATAGTCAAACAGTTTAAGAACAACGTTTCTCAAAGTACAATTGCAAGAAATTTAGGGATTTCAACATCTACGGTCCATAATATCATCAAAAGGTTCAGAGAATCTGGAGAAATCACTGCACGTAAGCGGCATGGCCGGAAACCAACATTGAATGACCGTTACCTTCGATCCCTCAGACGGCACTGTATCAAAAACCGACATCAATCTCTAAAGGATATCACCACATGGGCTCAGGAACACTTCAGAAAACCACTGTCACTAAATACAGTTCGTCGCTACATCTGTAAGTGCAAGTTAAAGCTCTACTATGCAAAGCGAAAGCCATTCATCAACAACATCCAGAAACGCCACCGGCTTCTCAGGGACATCTAAGATGGACTGATGCAAAGTGGAAAAGTGTTCTGTGGTCTGACGAGTCCACATTTCAAATTGTTTTTGGAAATATTCGACATAGTGTCATCCGGACCAAAGGGGAAGCGAACCATCCAGACTGTTATCGACGCAAAGTTGAAAAGCCAGCATCTGTGATGGTATGGGGGTGTATTAGTGCCCAAGACATGGGTAACTTACACATCTGTGAAGGAACCATTAATGCTGAAAGGTACATACAGGTTTTGGAGCAACATATTTTGCCATCCAAGCAACGTTACCATGGACGCCCCTGCTTATTTCAGCAAGACAATGCCAAGCCACGTGTTACATCAACGTGGCTTCATAGTAGAAAAGTGCGGGTACTAGACTGGCCTGCCTGTAGTCCAGACCTGTCTCCCATTGAAAATGTGTGGCGCATTATGAAGCCTAAAATACCACAACGGAGACCCCCGGACTGTTGAACAACTTAAGCTGTACATCAAGCAAGAATGGGAAAGAATTCCACCTGAGAAGCTTAAAAAATGTGTCTCCTCAGTTCCCAAACGTTTACTGAGTGTTGTTAAAAGGAAAGGCCATGTAACAGAGTGGTGAACATGCCCTTTCCCAACTACTTTGGCACGTGTTGCAGCCGTGAAATTCTCAGTTAATTATTATTTGCAAAAAAAAAAAAAAGTTTATGAGATTGAACATCAAATATCTTGTCTTTGTAGTGCATTCAATTGAATATGGGTTGAAAATGATTGGCAAATCATTGTATTCCGTTTATATTTACATCTAACACAATTTCCCAACTCATATGGAAACGGGGTTTGTATATTATGCATATTTAGGAAGACAGAAACGCTAAACGGATTGCGTTCCTTATTTTCCTCACTTATAAGATGCAATCATCTGCGCACAAGCTTAGTAAAGCAGCTTTGCGTGCGATATCAAGTTTGCACGTGTTTTAATGCACGCAAAAGCCTGTGAGCAGACAGACGGGCCGCAGTGCACACAGATGGACAGATGAGGGATTCGGGCAAGCAGCAGATGCCTGAAGTGACCCCTCCTGCTGCCCTTCATTGAACCACTGGCTCCAAGACAAAGGCAGGGGCGGCCCTAAACATTAAATACACTTGCTTGTGCCTCCATGGCAAAGGTCACGTTGCACCCTTGCTTCAATTCTTTCTCAGGAACTCCTTTAACGACAACATCTCAAGTCGCTACACAGGCACACATTTCTCAAATAAAGCCGTACACATGAATTAAACCTGGACGTTAGAAGGGATGTGGTCACTCTTGGCAATGAGGACAGATAAAAAACAGCCACAGAACAGAAAAATATTGCAGTGTTTTTTTTTACATATCTTACTGGAGCATCTGTCTCCCCTTTTTTCGCCTCTTCTTCTATGGTACAGAAAGCAATCTCCTGTCTGCGAACGTGTACAAATAACCTGCTAATTGTATAAAAAGTAACTTCCTGCTGACATTTTTCAAAATTAGGATGAACTATATCGCAATGAGCTGCAAATACTCGGGCTGAAAACATTGGCACTTATTTCATAGTTCTGGACATAAAAATTATGTCTACAGGTACAAAACCCAAAACCAGTGAAGTTGGTACGTTGTGTAATTCGTAAATAAAAAAAGAATACAATGATTTTGCAAATCGTTTTCAACTTATATTCAACTGAATATAGGCACTTATATTCTACTTATATATAGGTATAGGTACTTATATTCAATTGAATATAGGTTGAAAAATGGTTAGCAAATCATTGTATTTTGTTTTATTTTCGATTTACACAACGTGCCAACTTCACTGGTTTTGGGTTTTGTAAAATTCCATCCAAAATATAAACAGTAGTGATTTTTCTTTTTGTGTGTGTACCAGGGACGTGCAGTCACTAGAGGCAGGTGAGGCGGGGCCTCACCTGCCATCATGGAAAGAAAAAAAATGCAAAAAGAAAAAAATATATATCAAATTGTTAAATGTATCCAGTGATTATACTATAAAGTTATTTTCCATTTAACTTCACCAGTTTTAGATTATTTTTATTCAAAATCGCTGAATTTTCACATTTGCCGTTCAAATACTCAATCAATCAATCAATCAATCAATCTTTATTTATATAGCCCTAAATCACAAGTGTCTCAAAGGGCTGCACAAGCCACAACGACATCCTCGGTACAAAGCCCACATACGGGCAAGGAAAAACTCACCCCAGTGGGACGTCGATGTGAATGACTATGAGAAACCTTATTTATTAAAATACTGAGAAGAGACGGTGCGGTGATCAGCAGCCAGTTGAGGCACGTCACTCAGTTGTGCCTCAACATGGATTGCGGACTCGGCTAACTGCTGGCCTGCTGTGCAGTGAGACCGTATTGCTATATGAATTATATTATACATTTCCATAGTTTAGTTAGCTGAGGTATATAATGTACAGTGTATTTTGTCAACAACTGTATGTGTGTAACGTATTTCTTGTGCGGAGCGATCGATCATAAAACGGCTGCAAAAGACGCACTGGCTGAGGCTCGCCTCCTGCACCCCCGCCGTAGAATTTGTACCCCCTGACGGGAGTGTTATATCAACTAAAGCCCACACTTAAACTTTCCACATGCAAGATTGAATCTATTTAAAAAAGTTATTTCATAAGAAGCCAAAAAGTGCAAAAACAATAATGTTCGTGTTGGAGGAGTTGTGAATGACTGCAGGGCCACAACATTAGGTACACCTGCAGACTGCAGGTGTACCTAATTCACAACTCCTCCAACACGAACATTATTGTTTTTGCACTTTTTGGCTTCTTATTAAATATCTTTTGTAACCTATTTTTATGGGCTTTCCTCTTTGTGATGTTAAGTTCCTGTTATGCACTGTTATACAGTATATGCCTTGAGCTCTTATTTTGAAGGCGCTAAGAGCGGAATTTTGACACGTTGGAGTGGAGCGGAAGTTTTTGAAAGAAGGTAAATAAAGTGGTCCTCGTGTAAACTGGAACCTCCGTGTTTGTTATTTTGTAGTTTCATACAGTATAGGCGACATTTATAAACCCTCGGTTACACTTTTTTAAATAGATTCAATCTTGCACGTGGAAAGTTGAAGTGAGGGCTTTAGTTGATATAACACTCCCGTCAGGGGGTTCATTAATCCAGCACAACAGCGGCACATTTATAAGTAAAGGTAAGACCATAATAACGTTTTTTTATTAAATGTGCTTTTTTGTGTGCTACAGTTTGTATGTGTAAAGTTAAAGTTAAGTTAAAGTACCAATTATTGTCACACACACACTAGGTGTGGTAAAATTTGTCCTCTGCATTTGACCTATCCCCTTGTTCACCCCCTGAGAGGTGAGGGGAGCAGTGGGCAGCAGCGGCGCCGCGCCCGGGAATCATTTTTGGTGATTTAACCCACAATTCCAACCCTTGATGCTGAGTGCCAAGCAGGGAAGAATGCTGGTATGAGCTTTTAAACATAACCCGTTAACTGCTGCCAATCAAATGGTGAATAAGATACTCTTTAGGGTTCATATGTTTGTAAATCTGACTGTGATGAAGTCAGTGCCTCACCAGCCATCAACCTCACCGCACGTCACTGGTGTGTACGTGTATGATTGTTAATATGCATAATCTGTGCTGTTAAATTGATCGCACAAAATGGTTGATTATATGACCGAAATAAACTCATTTCATTCATTCATTCATTTTATGCTTGTTTTCTCACAAGTTTCAGCACATTTTGGGACACCCACTTTTATCTTCAAAATGTGGGAGGTCTTCCATTAGCCTGCTGACGTCACCTCCAGAAGCCTGGAGGCGATTTCATATTATGTAGTTTATGTTTTGGTAAAATCTTCATTCTGAATTGCGTTATTTTTGCACAGAATTTGAAGGAATTTGTCAAATATGTCTGCCAGATGCATTTTTGCAAGTTATAGCAATACAACTAAAGAAGGGGTCAACCTGCATATATTTCCAAATGATGGGGAATATGAGGAACGTATTGATTGATGAAGAATTACACAAGGCGACTCAGTAAAGAATCTGGGTATTATCTTCGACCCAACTCTCTCCTTTGAGTCACACATTAAGAGTGTTACTAAAACAGCCTTCTTTCATCTACGTAATATCGCTAAAATTCGTTCTATTTTATCCACTAGCGACACTGAGATCATTATTCATGCGTTCGTTACGTCTCGTCTCGATTACTGTAACATATTATTTTCGGGTCTACCTATGTCTAACATTAAAAGATTACAGTTGGTACAAAATGCGGCTGCTAGACTTTTGACAAGAACAAGAAAGTTTGATGATATTACGACTATACAGCCTCACCTGCACTGGCTTCCTGTGCACTTAAGATTTGACTTTAAGGTTTTACTACTTACGTATAAAATACTACACGGTCTAGCTCCAGTCTATTTTGCCGATTGTATTGTACCATATGTCCCGGCAAGAAATCTGCGTTCAAGGAACTCTGGCTTATTAGTGATTCCCAGAGTCCAAAAAAAGTCTGCGGGCTATAGAGCGTTTTCTATTCGGGCTTCAGTACTATGGAATGCCCTCCCGGTAACAATTAGAGATGCTACCTCAGTAGAAGCATTTAAGTCCCATCTTAAAACTCATTTGTATACTCTAGCCTTTAAATAGCCCCCCTTTTTTAGACCAGTTGATCTGACGTTTTTTTTCTTTTCTCCTCTGCTCCCCCCTATCCCTTGTGGAGGGGGAGACACACAGGTCCGGTGGCCATGGATGAAGTGCTGGCTGTCCAGAGTCGGGACCCGGGGTGGACCGCTTGCCTGTGCATCGGTTGGGAACATCTCTGCGCAGCTGACCCGTCTCCGCTCGGGATGGTTTCCTGATGGCCCCACTATGGACTGGACTCTTACTATTATGTTGGATCCACTATGGACTGGACTCTCACAATATTATGTCAGACCCACTCGACATCCATTGCATTCGGTCTCCCCTAGAGGGTGGGGGATTACCCACATATGCGGTCCTCTCCATGGTTTCTCATAGTCATTCACATCGATGTCCCACTGGGGTGAGTTTTTCCTTGCCCTTATGTGGGCTCTGTACCGAGGATGTCGAGGTCTTTGAGACACTTGTGATTTAGGGCTATATAAATAAACATTGATTGATTGATTGATATTGACGTCTCCAGTCAAATTGACTTGTGCATAATGGGACGTACTAAGCGAGAGGGGTGTAATTTGCATCGATCATTTTAATGATTCTGACTTCAAAGAAGAAGGGTTTTGGTCGGAGTTTGGATGGGAAAAATGTAAAAGACTTAAGCCAAATGTGGTGCCAAAAAAGAGCACCTTTGAGGGGAAAAAAGACTGAGTCAGAATCTCTGGAAAAACACAACCAGACCGGGCTGATATTTGTCCTCTTCTACTGATGTTTTCCTCAAGATGCTTGAAGAAATGCTGAAAGAGCACAGTTTTCTGCAGGTTCTGGTCAGGATTAGCCTCTCTCTCCTCTGCCTCGACTTCACACTCGAAAAAGTACGGTAAAAGTCTGTGATTCAGGGCTATTCGGCCTTCTTCAGCTTCTCCATTGGCAGAATCTGAATTATCATGAATCAGAAATGTTTTGCAAAGAAGCCATGTTGGTCTAAACTAGTGTAACATTCAATAACACTTTCTATTACGTGATTGTTTTATATTTATTGTATTGTTATAATATCAACCATATTAGTTTCGAAGTAATCATGGACAAGACCCACAAAAGTGATGAAAAGAATAGTTTTACATGACTTTATCCACTGCTGTCATAGTACATTAGGTCTCATCCCATGAGTTCATCATTTACTGAAAGAACAACTTTCTGAAAGTTGGACATTGTGGACAAGCTTTTAGACCAGAGCTGGGCACATATTTTGACTCACGGGCCACATTGAGAGAAAATATGTGTCTGGAGGGCCAATGTGTATGTGTGTATAAATTATATATACAAATTTAACTGTAAAAATCTGCTGTGCTTGTGTGCTTGGGTCCCTTTTTTTCAGGAACACTAATATCAAAAGTCACAACGTCCGATAGAATTCTAAAAAGTTATGACAGACCACCTCAAAAAAACGGAATGGAATTTTACAGTTTTTTACTGAATGGACACCCAAAATGTACATAAAAATAAAGAAAGAGGGATTTACAATATCCCCGCGACCTCAAAGGGAATAAGCAGTAGAAAATGGATGGATTTACAATATTAACTATGAACAATAAAACACTGAATATTAACAACATATGAATATCGCTCCTCTTTTACTTCTCAGACCAGCTCCTCGATAGACATCTTTTGAAATCCAGCAAAACACAACAAAAATGTAACAAACAGCAAAATATGTATGCAAAGGGTAATAAACACCTACAATATGATATATTATCACTTTAATGCAGACATTTGTTGTAAAAATCTGTCCCTCACACATGCGTTTCGGGCTGGCTGCTCTGAAAACAAACCTCGCCCACTCTGGTTTGTTCCTCGTCTGAGTTGCTGTGACGTAGATTACCGTAAAAACTTGTATAACACTCAAAAGTGCAGATTTCAACCATTAAAATACTTTCTATAGTTAAAGACTTACGGTCATTTAAAAATAGCATTGCACATCATAATGGCGGCTACAATTTTGATGTTAAAGGTCGGAAAAAATGATGGTGATAGTCCGACGGCCGGATTGAAAATCTTAATGGGCTGTATTTTGCCCAGATGCTCCCACCGCGACCCCAAAGGGAATAAGCGGTAGAAAATGGATGGATGGATGGATGTTTTAGACACTTGAAAATAAATGTTAACCTTTCATCGACTTTTCGTGTAAAAATTAGTTCACTTAAACCAGCTTGTCTTCTGTCTTATTGCTAGGTATTTTTTTCCGTACACTTGAGTAAAATAAATCCGACCTAATAATGGTTATTTACATGTTGCATATATTGCATCGCTCCCCTAGCCCACATTATCAGCCTGATTTATAGAAAGTCGCCCAAACTCTAAAGTAGCAAGATATTATAGTTGTCGTGAGCCATATATCCACTATCGTATCGTATCGTGAGGTGCCCTGATATTCCCATCCTTCAAGTGTAGTGACAGTAGTGTTGTGTACCGTATTTTTCGGAGTATAAGTCGCTCCGGAGTATAAGTCGCACTGGCCGAAAATGCATAATAAAGAAGGGAAAAAACATATATAAGTCGCACAGGAGTATAAGTCGCATTTTTTGGGGGAAATTTATTTGATGAAACCCAACACCAAGAATACACATTTGAAAGGCAATTTAAAATAAATAAAGAATAGTGAACAACAGGCTGAATAAGTGTACGTTATATGACGCATAAATAACCAACTGAGAACGTGCCTGGTATGTTAACGTAACATATTATGGTAAAAGTCATTCAAATAACTATAACATATAGAACATGCTATACGTTTACCAAACAATCTGTCACTCCTAATCGCTAAATCCGATGAAATCTTATATGTCTAGTCTCTTACGTGAATAAGCTAAATAATATGATTTGATAGTTTACGGGAATGAGTTAATAATTTCACACATAAGTCGCACCCCCGGCCAAACTATGAAAAAAACTGCGACATATAGTCCGAAAAATACGGTATGTTTTAGCTTAATGGTTTAAATGTCCATTACATTTGAGTTTGAGTTTGTGTTTATTTCAAACATGCATGCATACAACATGATACATCACAATTTACAGTTTTTCTATTCAACATGTTCGAAAAGGAGTAGGAAGAAGCAGAGATTATTTAATCCTACCCTTTTTCCTTTACATAGCAGGTGTAAAAACTTTTGTTCACTTCCTGTTCTCAATTTATTCACAATATACTCCATAACTAATAACATTAAAAATACAAAAATAATAATTAGTGAAGTAAGTTATATTTCATATGGTGAGATAAATAAGATTATCTAGAAAATGAATGAGATAAATTCAGAATGTTTATCATGGTTCTTCTTCTTTGTACTTTGTAAACACTTTAAGTTTGAAGAGTTTCTTGAAGTGGATCATATTAGTACATTGTTTGATTTCTTTGCTTAATCCATTCCAAAATTTAATTCCACATACTGATATACTGAAGGTCTTAAGTGTTTTACGTGCGTACAAATTTTTTAAATTAAATTTTTCTCTAAGATTATATTTCTCCTCTTTTGTTGAGAAGCATTGTTGTATATCATTGGGTATCAGATTGTAGTTTGCTTTGTGCATCATTTTATAATAATTTATATTTTATATAAATTCACTATGTCGTGGAATTTCAGTATTTTCGATTCAATGAATAAAGGGTTTGAATGTTCTCTATATTCAACATTATGTATTATTCTGACTGATCTTTTCTGTAACACAATTAATGAATGAAGTGTGCTTGTGTAGTTATTTCTCCTTATTTCTGCACAATAACTCAGATTTGCAGCTGTTAAAAAACATACAGTATGTTAACGAGCATTACTCTATTGATGCATTTCATCTTTGACATCAACAACACAGCTTTGGCTTGAGTGACGTGGAACGATAACACGGACACACGATGCTAACAAGACAGAATGCTAAACAAGTAACAATCAAAATAATGATCGTATCTGCGACCGTTGACCACCCGTGGTTTTAGCAGGTGGAAGCCCAGTTCTAACTTTGATTTATTTATAATATTTCTACTTGGCGGAAATGTGTTAATCTCGGTCATATGAGGAATGACTGTAAAAAGTAAATGGGGTATAGTTATAAAAGGTGATTCTAGGGTTGTGAACGATAAACCGATGCGACCGAGTATTCAATTCAACAAGTGAGCGATTAGGCTGCATCGGTAGCAGACTACTCAATCAATGCGAATAATTCATGAATTCCTAGCTGAATCGGTTATAGAGTCATGGATCGGTTATCGCGAGACTTTGCATGGGTTGGCTAGATTACAATATGCGCCAGCGTCTCTAAAACAACGCGAGAGCTGAAGCTACTCGCCAAACGCGGTAGCCGCCTAGCTAGTATTAGCACGAGTGATAAACAAGGGACAACATGGAAAATGAAAGAGGAGAACGAAAGCGTCAGTCTGACCGAAGGTGATAATGGACCGAGAAAGATTTTAAACGCATCGGGGAGACAGAAATCCAAAGTGTGGAAAGTTTTTGGGTTTTATAAGAAGGAAGGGAAGCTCGACAGAAGCCATGCTATTTGTAAATTGTGTCGAGCATCGTTGACGTGCACTGCAGCAGGTTGAAATATTGAATCTTTGTTACCTACCTCTAGTGTTCAAAACTATGCTCAGGCTGAAATATTGCACTTTGTTGTTACTATTCTGTGCTACTTTTACCTCTGGAGTTCCCATCCTACAATTCAGCCAGACTTTTTTTTGGTCCATGTCTAAAAATAAATACATTGACATGTGATTTTGTTGTTCTGTTTTTTTTTGCCAGTGCCATAAAGCCATAATGCTTGGGGATTTGGAGTCTTGAATATTAACCGTCAAATCGAATCGTATAGTTCGGAATCGAATCCAATCGAATCGGTCTGTAATAAAAGGATATCGTTTTTGAATCGAATCATAACCTGTGTATCTAGATGCATATCGAATCGTTTATCAGAACGAGATGTGCAACCCTAGGTGATTCATTATTATTATAAGCTGTGTTTAATCCAATTTTAATCACTTTTATAGCCTTAGTTATCTGTGAGCTGCACAAATGTGTTGCAAAATCAGCAAAACAAGGTCCTATAGTTCTGCTTGGTGTACCTGTCCAGAGAAGCCCACTTTTTTGCGCTGTTTATTTTCTAAAGGAATGTTTGAGGGGCTGCCCTTTCACCTCTCCTCATCAATTCACCACCACTGGTCTATGTTACAGAGGGTGACCCTGTCCTCGTCATCCCTGATTAACAAGTACACCCACCGATTCTCCATTCAATCTCTGCCAGCTTGCAGTCCATCTTTCTCGATGTGGTTATTGGGAGTCTCTGTGTGCTCGTGTGAGGTTCTGAATGGGGCTGAGCCAAAGGTAAATTTGCTCAGTTAAGTGTGACAATGCTGATGTTTGGGAGCAGGGCAAGCGCATGACCTCAGTGCCAATTCACATCCACGAAGAATAGTTGGAAAGGACAGCGAGGGAGGGTCATTGACCAGCAATGGTATTTTCATCTCACAGGAGGGCAAATAAAGCCTTCCATGTGTGCTGTGTTGACCAGAAAAGTGGCCGAAACACAATAATTACAATGTGTATTTGTATGCATTAAGTTCATATTATTATATACCATGAGCCTTAACAGACATTGCGTTCTGAAATTATATATATATATATATATATATATATATATATATATATATATATATATATATATATATATATATATATACAGGTCGAAAGATTGGACCCACCTTCTCCTCATTCAATGTGTTTTCTTTATTTTCATGACTATTTACATTGTAGATTGTCACTGAAGGCATCAAAACTACGAATGAACACATGTGGAGTTATGTACTTAACAAAAAACTGTGAAATAACTGAAAACATGTTTTATATTCTACTTTCTTCAAAATAGCCACCCTTTGCTCCGATTACTGCTTTGCACACTCTTGGCATTCTCTCGACAAGCTTCAAGCACACCTGTGAAGTGAAAACCATTTCAGGTGACTACCTCTTGAAGCTCATCGAGAGAATGCCAAGAGTGTGCGAAAAAGCAATCAGAGCAAAGGGTGGCTATTTTGAAGATACTAGAATATAAAACATGTTTTCATTTTTTTCACTTTTTTTTGTTAAGTACATATCTCCACATGTGTTCATTCATGGTTTGAATGCCTTCAGTGACAATCTACAATGTAAATAGTCATGAAAATAAAGAAAGATAAATTTCACCAATTATACTTAGTCTTTCGAGGTAGCAAGCCTTTGGAATAGGGTGCCGTTTGTCTTGGTACGGTCTCCCACGATCCATTTTAACCTAGTTTGTTGCTCTCTCTTATTTCCACGAGTACAGTACAGCCATGTAAACAAAAGCTTTGACCAACAAATATGGCTACCCAGCACCCCAAAATGCATTGCAAAACCACATGCTCTTTTGAGCCCTGTACGGTAAGACATTCCCGGATTAAAAAAAAAAAAAAGGTCTGGGTGGTAAAAAGAAGTTTTAGTTCATTGTAAAACGAGACATGTAGGCAAACAAACATGGGTCAGGGGCAATGAGGCAGCAAGACAAGGATCTGAGCTTAAAAGGGGGGGGATGACTGTGGGGACGGTGGAGGGGTGCACGAGGTCTTGATGGACAACTCCACAACTCAACAGAGGCAGAGCTTTCACTTAAAAATGGTGCCTGGCCTATCTCAAAAGGTCAGAGCCCAGAACACTAACACACTACATTAATCATGAGAGGCTGCGGCTTACCTGTCTAATGTTTCAGCTGTGCCGTACAGTTAACCTCAATTATGGCTGATTAGGAGGTGTGGAAGATGAAGGGCCTCAGCCATGCAAACGATTGGACATTAATAATGCAACGTCACATTAGATGTGTCTGTTCCACAATTCAAACAGTAATTTCTTCGCTCGCATTTGCCATGCTGATCTTTCGTTAGTGTTAAATATCCAGGGTCAAGGATCTGTTAAACACGTTTTTTTTCCCCGTTTCTGCACAAAAGCTCGAAAGAAGCACAGGGCTGTGATGAAAAATGCAAATGCGCACACATATTCATTTTTCTTTGTGCTTTTCATGGAAACTATGGAAAGGTTAATAGTTTGTGGGACATTCCACGACATTGGTGACATTTACGTCCCAGGAAAATACAATTTATAAATGCATGTTAAAACCTTAGAACAGTCCTGCTACCTATTTTTTTCTAAATGTTTACTTTTGAAATATAATTATTCGTTAAATCCCTGTAATTAATTAATATTATTGTCTTGCATCAGACTTACAACACAAAATATGCTGCTGTAGACAATTCAAAAGCCAAGCAAAAAGATGGATTATGGACATCGGACTATGCAAGGAATCTAACAATGGCCGACTATTTTACAATTTGATTTGGAGGAGTTTGAGTTTATTTCGAACATGCACGCATGCATGCAACATGATACATCACAATTTCCAGTTTCTCTATTCAACATGTTCGAAAAGGAGTAGGTAGAAACAGAGCTTATTTAATCCACCCCTTTTCCATTTCATAGCAGTTGCTAACACTTTTGTTCCCTTCCTGTTCTCAATTTATTCCCAATACAGTCCATAAGTAATAACATTAAAAACAATTATATTTCATATGGTGAGATAAATAAGATTATCTACAAAATCAATGGATGGATGGAATAAATTCAGATTGTTTATCACGGCTCTTCTTCTTTAAAAGTTCCTTTAAGTTTAAGAGTTTCTTAGATTGGATTATATTAGTAAATTGTTTTATTTCTTTGCTTAATCCATTCCATAATTTAATTCCACATACTGATATACTAAAGGTCTTAAGTGTTGTACGTGCATACACATTATTTGATTATTAATCTCTCAGTCAAATACTCTTACATTGACTCTGTGGGAGGGAAGCAAGTTAAGTACCCGAGGCCCCCTGTGTACAGCGGGTGTGTTGGGAAGATGTTCCGAGGTACCATCCCGTCGGAGAAGAATCCAGCCCGCCATAAGTTCTAGTAAAAGTTCCCGGAAATTGGACCTGGCATGCACCGCAAGGATGTAGCCCTGACTAGCTTGCTTGGACGGTAACCCTCCCTCACTGCTCCCCTTTGGAAACAGTAATGAACCTTCTGCAAGTTCACCTACGTAAATCTTGTTACGATGTTTACTTTCCCAAGATAGTCAGGTTCGATCGTCTTCTCTGCCAGGGTCCGAGGTGTGCTTTAGCCTTTTTGAGCAGGAAAGAAATGCAAATCCACTTGCTAACATACATGTAGCATTCATGCTAGTAGACAAAAAAAAATGTTTTGCGTTGACTGTCAACCTTCTCGTTTCGGTTTCGTTTTGAGCTCTCCACAGACAAAACAAATCCTCACTACTACTGCCGCTATTGCAAAAATGGAATCTGCTTTACAGTTGTCCCTCGTTCATTTTGTTTAATTGGTACCGGATAAGACCACGATTATCACCTACTCAGTGGCCTAGTGGTTAGAGTGTCCGCCCTGAGATCGGTAGGTTGTGAGTTCAAACCCCGGCCGAGTCATACCAAAGACTATAAAAATGGGACCCATTACCTCCCTGCTTGGCACTCAGCATCAAGGGTTGGAATTGGGGGTTAAATCACCAAAAATGATTCCCGGGCGCGGCGCCGCTGCTGCCCACTGCTCCCCACTGCTCCCCTCACCTCCCAGGGGGTGATCAAGGGGATGGGTCAAATGCAGAGGACAAATTTCACCACACCTAGTGTGTGTGTGACAATCATTGGTACTTTAACTTTAACTTTAACACATTTCCACAAAGTACAATTATAAATTAAAGCTGCAAGCAGCGTTGGTCGAGCCCACATATTTGGCAGGTGCTAGTCCTAAGTGTCCCAATACTTTTGTCCAGTTCTAATCCTAAGTGTCCCAATACTTTTGTCCAGTTTAAGTCCTAAGTGCCCCAATACTTTTGTCCAGTGTAAGCGTCCCAATACTTTTGTCCAGTGGTAGTCCTAGGAGTTCCAATACTTTTGTAAAGTTTTAGTCCCAAATGGCCCAATACTTTTGTCCAGTTTTAGTCCTAAGTGTCCAAAACTTTTGTCCAGTTTTAGTCCTAAGTGTCCAAATACTTTTGTCAAGTTGTAGTCCTAAGTGTCCCAATACTTTTTTCCAGTGTAAGTGTCCCAATACTTTTGTCCAGTTTTCGTCATAAGTGTCCCAATACTTTTGTCCAGTGGTAGTCGTAAGTGTCCCAATACTTTTGTGAAGTTGTAGTCCCAAGTGTCCCAATACTTTTGTCAAGTGGTAGTCATAAATGTCCCAATACTTTTGTCTACTTTTAGTCCGAAGTGTCCCAATACTTTTGTCTAGTGTAAGTGTCCCAATACTTTTGTCCAGTGGTAGTCCTAAGTGTCCCAATACTTTTGTCTACTTTTAGTCCGAAGTGTCCCAATACTTTTGTCCAGTGGTAGTCGTAAGTGTCCCAATACTTTTGTCAAGTTGTAGTCCCAAGTGTCCCAATACTTTTGTCCAGTTTTCGTCCTAACATTAATAGAGCCCTCTAAACATGAGAGAACACCTATATAGTCACCTTTACATGTGTTTCACCAAGGGTTGTACGGTATACCGGTATTAGTATAGTACCGCAATACTGATGAATTATATTCGGTACTATACCGCCTCTGAAAAGTACCGGTCCGGTTCCGGTACGAAAATATTGGTATCGAGACAACACTAGTTTCACCTAATACAGTAACATTGAGTGTGTTCTACTGTAGAGTACAGTATTCATTGGTGGCCTGGAAGATCCTCCAAGCGTCATTGCTATGGCCCTCAACCAGTCTCTAAAACATGGCCAGAACGTGGAAATACTTTGTCACATTCTGGGTAATTCCTCTAAAGTAGAACTGGGCTTCCATGTGCTGAACCACTGTTGTGTGTTGTTCTACAACAGGGGTTTTAAACTCAATTTACCTGGGGGCCACTGGATGCAGAAACTGGGTGAGGCTGGGCCGCAAGAAAATATTTCTTAAAAAAATCTACCATGCACTTTTTAATGAATTCACCTTCTTTGAATGGCTATCCCACCCTAGCAACATACTTGCCAACCCTCCCGATTTTTCCGGGACACTCCCGAATTTCAGTGCCCCTCCCGACAATCTACCGGGGCAACATTCTCCCGAATTTGTCCCGATTTTAACCCGGACAACAATATTAAGGGCGTGCCGTGATAGCACTGCCTTTAACGTCCTGTACAACCTGTTGTCGCGTCCGCTTTTTCACCATCCAAACAGCATGCCGGCCCAGTCACACGTTGTATGAGGGTTCTGCAGACACACGTAAGTGACTGCAAGACATACTTGGTCAACAGCCACACAGGTCAAACTGAGGGTGACCGTATAAACAACTTTAACACTGTTACAAATATGCGCCATACTGTGAACCCACACCAAACAAGAATTGACAAACACATTTTCGGGAGAACATCCGCACCGCAACACAACATAAACACAACAGAACAAATACCCAGAACACCTTGCAGCCCTAACTCTTCATGGCTAGAATATACACACCAGCTACCACCAAACCCCGCCCACTTTAACCGACGCACAAAGAGGGGGGGGGAGGGAAGGGTTGGGGGCCGGGGTTTGGTGGTAGCTGGGGTGTATATTCTAGCCCGGAAGAGTTAGGGCTGCATGGGATTCTGGGTATTTGTTCTGTTGTGTTTATGTTGTGTTACGGTGCGGATGTTCTCCCGAAATGTGTTTGTCATTCTTGTTTGGTGTGGGTTCACAGTGTGGCGCATATTTGTAACAGTGTTAAAGTTGTTTATACGGCCACCCTCAGTGTGACCTGTGTGGCTGTTGACAAAGTATGTCTTGCAGTCGCTTACGTGTGTGAACAGAAACCAAATTCAACGTGTGACTGGGCTGGCACGCTGTTTGTACAGGTTGTAGAGGGCGCTAAAGGCAGTGACATCACGGCACGCCCTTAATATTGTTGTTTGGGTGAAAATCGGCAGACATTCGAGAGAATGGTTGCCCTGAAATTCGGGAGTCTCCCGGAAAACTCGGGAGGGTTGGCAAGTATGACGCTGTCAAGCGCCATTCATATAAAACCTGCAGGCCGCACTAACATTACATTTTCATATTAAGGTGCGGGCCGCAAAATAACGTCTCGCGGGCCGCGTGTCTGGGACCCCTGTTCTACAAAGAACTTGATCAACTTGGCAATCGCAACTTTGATCATTAGCTGTGATGCTAGCATTAGCAATGAGTGTCTGCGTTGTCAATCCGTATAGTTCAAGTCAAAGCTTTGTTATTAATTTCACAGATTAAGAGCATCAAAAGAGTTCATCTCCACTTTGGCCGGACAGCTGTTGATAGCTGATAGCAGTCTCAAGCTGCGTTTCCATTACCCTGAGAAATGCACAAAACCTAAATATTGCAATATAAAACAGCTATTGGAAACACCCATATTTCCAAAAAAACTATCAAAAATCACAAAAACATTTTGGCACCATGGCACCCATATGTTCCCAATCAGCCTGTTCACCTGTGGGATGTTCCAAATAAGTGTTTGATGAGCATTCCTCAACTTTCTCAGTCTTTGTTGCCACTTGTGCCAGCTTTTTTGAAACATGTTGCAGGCATCAATCTCCAAATTAGCTAATATTTGCAAAAAATAACAACATTTTCCAGTTTGAACGTTAAGTATCTTGTCTTTGCAGTCTGTTGGGACGGCGTGGCGCAGTGGAAGAATGGCTGTGCGCGACCCGAGGGTCCCTGGTTCAATCCCCACCTTGTACCAACCTCGTCATGTCCGTAGTGTCCTGAGCAAGACACTTCACCCTTGCTCCTGATGGGTGCTGGTTAGCGCCTTGCATGGCAGCTCCCTCCATCAGTGTGTGAATGTGTGTGTGAATGGGTAAATGTGGAAGTAGTGTCAAAGCGCTTTGAGTACCTTGAAGGTAGAAAAGCGCTATACAAGTACAACCCATTTATTTTACTCAATTGAATATAGGTTGAAAAGGATTCGCAAATCATTGTATTCTGTTTTTATTTACGATTTACACAATGTGCCAACTTCACTGGTTTTGGGTTAATAGCCTTTAAAGATATGTTCACTCTTAATTTAAGCCAAAAGCATGTACAATATGATGTGAAAACCAATGAAAAATCTGTGATGTGTAGTTGACCATTCAATATAATTAAGCAGAAGAAGATGCCACGCACATGTGCATACAACACACAGAAACGCACAAACAGGTTCAATGTTGTGCCAAAGCGAGGTAAAGACTTCACGCTCTACCAACCCCCTTCTTGGTAATTGCCCCATTATATGTTGGTGGCAGATGAAGCCATTACAGATGTTTTATGATGGGGCCATGTTCATTTTGTTTTCTCAGTGAGGGACAGATTTATGGCACAAGGCAGTCCTCCATTCAGGGGTAAAAAATCCCCTCACTGCATTCTCTAATACACACACACACACACACACTCGGGCACACACAAATGCTACGTTTTATTGCTTTAGATTATGATTGTCTTAATAGTGAGTTTAATCTGCTCTTCTCTCTGACTAGGATGTTTGGCAGCAGCTTCCGAGGTGGACTAATGGGTCCTTCTAAGTGTGTGGGAAAAGGGAGGATGCTTGTTGGGGGAAGACCTCATCACGCCGTATCTGGCCAGGCAAAGATTACAACATAGTTTGACATTTTCTCACCAAATGTTTCCCTACTGAAGAAAACCATCATTAAGTGCAAAGCAAGAAGCATTTAAACTTTTCAGTTTTAGTCTCTGTTTGCGTGAAGTGCTAAAGACTGGTTTCATTCCAAAGGCTCCCTACAGTTCTCATTTGGAAATCACATCATTAGTTTAGGATCAGGCCCGCCAACGGGTTTTATCCGGCCCGCGGGATGAGTTTGCTTAGTATAAAAATGAGCAGACATTTTTGAATGAAAGAAACTGCTGTTCTAAATGCGTCCACTAGATGTTGCAACAGCAATTTTTTGTATCTTTGTAGATGATGCTACATACGTTACCGAATACATTTTAAACTTGACAAGAACAAGAGAGTTTGATCATATTACGCCTATACTGGCTCACCTGCGCTGACTTCCTGTGCACCGAAGATGTGACTTTAAGGTTTTACTACTTACGTATAAAATACTACACGGTCTAGCTCCGTCCTATCTTGTCGATTGTATTGTACCATATGTCCCGGGAAGAAATCTGCGTTCAAAGAACTCCGGCTTATTAGTGATTCCCATAGCCCAAAAAAACTCTGCGGGCTATAGAGCATTTTCTATTCGGGCTCCAGTACTATGGAATGCCCTCCCGGTAACAATTAGAGATGCTACCTCAGTAGAAGCATTTAAGTCCCATCTTAAAACTCATTTGTATACTCTAGCCTTTAAATAGACCCCCCATTTAGACCAGTTGATCTGCCGTTTCTTTTCTTTTCTCCTTTGCTCCCCTCTTCCTTGTGTAGGGGGGGGGCACAGGTCCGGTGGCCATAGATGAAGTGCTGGCTGTCCAGAGTCGGGACCCGGGGTGGACCGCTCGCCTGTGCATCGGCTGGGAACATCTCTGCGCTGCTGACCCGTCTCCGCTCGGGATGGTGTCCTGCTGGCCCCACTATGGACTGGACTCTTACTATTATGTTGGATCCACTATGGACTGGACTCTCACAATATTATGTCAGACCCACTCGACATCCATTGCATTCGGTCTCCCCTATAAGGGGGGGGTTACCCACATATGCGGTCCTCTCCAAGGTTTCTCATAGTCATTCACATCGACGTCCCACTGGGGTGAGTTTTTCCTTGCCCTTATGTGGGCTTTGTACCGAGGATGTCGTTGTGGCTTGTGCAGCCCTTTGAGACACTTGTGATTTAGGGCTATATAAATAAACACCTCACCACCTCACCTCACCACCTCACCAAGTCGCCACCTCATCAGCGATGAGGTGGCGACTTGTCCAGGGTGTACCCCCGACTTCCGCCCGATTGTAGCTGAGATAGGCTCCAGCGCCCCCCGCGACCCCAAAGGGAATAAGCGGTAGAAAATGGATGGATGGATGGATAAATAAACATTGATTGATTGATTGATTGACTTCTACTACCGTATTTTTCGGACAATAAGTCGCAGTTTTTTTTCATAGTTTGGCCGGGCTCCAGTGCGACTTATGTGCGACTTATATATGTTTTTTTCCTTCTTTATTATGCATTTTCGGCAGGTGCGACTTATACTCCGGTGCGACTTATACTCCGAAAAATACGGTATTTGTTTTTAAATGTCTAAACAACCTCGCTCCAACATATCTCTCCGACCTCCTTCAGCTTTACTGCCCCCCCCCCCCCCCCCGCCCCCCCCCGATCCTTAAGATCAGCCGATCAGCTGCTATTGACGGTCCCTGACACAAGGCTGAAGCTTAGAGGTGACAGAGCTTTCGCCGCTGCTGCTCCCAAGCTCTGGAACGGCTTACCTTTGAGTGTTAGACAGGCCTCCTCTCTTCCTGTTTTTAAATCGCTCTTAAAAACATACTTTTATTCTATGGCTTTTAACACTGAGTGATCTCCATCCTGCTATGGTGTCCCACAATGCACCTGCTGTGAACCTGTTTTTATTTTTTTATTTTTTTATTTTTTATCGTGCTCTGTTTGTGTTGTGGTGTGCTTAGTCGTTTCTCTTGTGTTATCTTTTAACCTGCCCATTGTACAGCACTTTTGCTACCCCTGTGGTACATTTTAAATGTGCTTTATAAATAAAGTTGATTTGATTTGATTTGATATGTAAAAAAAAACACAAAAAAAAAAACCACATGATGTTTTTTCCAAGTCAAGGAAAATGAGCAAACTACTGCATTTTTCGGAGTATAAGTCGCACCGGAGTATAAGTCGCACCTGCCGAAAATACATAATAAAGAAAGAAAAAAACATACATAAATCGCACTGGAGCCCGGCCAAACTATGAAAAAAACTGTGACTTATAGTCCGAAAAATACGGTACATAAATAACATCCTGTAATTTTTTTATCTTGATAGATTGAAAATTAACACCAATGAGTTGACTGATGAACATTATCACTTAATTTATTCAAAAAGTATAAATAATGACAAATAAAGATAGAACACTATTAACCGCAACATGTAAGTGTAAAAAAAAACCCCAACAACATTATGATTTGTACACTTTCAGAATGTGCTTCTTCTATTTTCTAAACAAAGAAAACAATCTGAAGTTGTCTTTATTTTTAAGTTATCGTGCCGTGATTTTACCAGTCCGGCCCACTTGGGAGTAGATTTTTCTCCATATGGCCCCCCGATCTAAAATGAGTTTAGAAGAAAAATATTGGTCATAAATAAGTGCACATACCGTCAGTCCATTAAAGAGCAGCCTTTACAACTCAAGTGAACAACACTGACATTGTGGCGGAGATCTCAAAGCGTCCATAGACGCCATTTATTTTATGATGGCCACAAAAACAGACTCTCGGAAACTAGGAGAAGTTCTCCGTCGTGGCGTTTCTCCGTGCAAGCTGTGGAAAGTTGTCAGGTACGAGTCTTTAACAGACAAGGTCAGCGTAGGAACACTTGTTATCAATCATTTACAAGAGTCACACAAAGAGAGCCGGAGAGAGCCCGTAGGGTTTGTGCCTTGAATGGCGTTACACAAACAGGCCACTGTGACACTTGCAGCACCTTGCTGCTATCAACGCTGATTGATTTTCTCATTGTGACACTCGCTTTATTGAATCAGGCCTCCCTTTTGATTGCAATATTCACAAAATCAAGTTTGTGTCAGTTCTCTGAACGTACATTCACTGACTCCAGGGTGAGGAATGGTATGAGCTTTGACCAGGACCCTCATTCTTTCCTGCTATTTCTGTCTCCTACACCTTGTAGTTCTGCCACAAAAAAAAAAAAAAAAAAAATCTGTTTGCTGTAGTCTGACCTCTTTGTGAACTGCGGTAAAGTGAAAGGCACTTTCAGCTGGGGTGTGTGTCGGGGGGGGGGGAATCGGATGGCAGTAACCATATGCCCTTCAACTGATACAAAGGTAGGAAAGGGGGGAGTGCGAGCGTTGGGTGGGGTGGTTTGAGAGCGGGGCTTTGCATGCTAGGGTGAAAAGGAAAGTGCCATGCCGCATCTTTTTGTGTTTGTAAAGTGGTGGCGGTTAAGGGTCGGGGGCTTTGGGGGCAGAAGAAACAAGGGGGGAGGTTTGCTGGATGTTGTGGAAAAATCTCCAGCTGACTTGACTGTTGGGATGGAAGCCTCTCATGGATGAGTGCAACGAGTAAACATCGTCCCTTTTCTCTGTCTGACCCTTTCTGTGTCCTGTTTCAGTGTTCGCTGATTAGACCGGGAGTCCTCAAGCTACGGCCCGCCCACATTCACAATCTGGCGACGTCCCAAAAAATAAAAGTAAACTAAAAAATGTGTATGTATATATATATATATATATATGTATACACACACATACATATATACACACATACACACACACACACTTTTATGTACAAATTAATATATATATATGTGTGTACATAAAAATGTTTGGACACACTTTCTCATTTCAATGCGTTTTATTTATTTTCATGACTATTTACATTGTAGATTGTCACTGAAGGCATCAAAACTATGACACCCTTTCAGCTGAGTGATCAGAGCAAAGGGTGGCTATTTTGAAGAAACCAGAATATAAAACATGTTTTTGGTTATTTCACCTTTTTTGTTAAGTACGTAACTCCACATTTGTTCATTGGTAGTTAATAATAATAATAATAATGGATTAGATTTATATAGCGCTTTTCTAGACACTGAAAGCGCTTCACAGAAAAGTGAGAACCCATCATTCATTCACACCTGGTGGTGGTAAGCTACTTTCATAGCCACAGCTGCCCTGGGGTAGACTGACGGAAGCGTGGCTGCCAGTTTGCGCCTACGGCCTCTCCCACCAGCACCCATCATACATCATTCATTCACCAGTGCAAGCAGCACTGGGGGCAAGGGTGAAGTGTCCTGCCCAAGGACACAACGGCAGCAATTTGGATGTCAAGAGGCGGGGAGCGAACCTACAACCCTCAGGTTTCTGGCACGGCTGCTCTACCCACTACGCCGTGCCGCGTAGTGGGTAGAGCTGTTTTGGATATATATATTTTATATATATAATAAAATTGTATTATATATATATATATATATATATTATATGTATAATACAATTTTATATATATATATATATATATATATATATATATAAATATATATATATATATATATAATTATATATATATATATAAAATAAGGGAAACCTGCGAAACAGGCTTGTAGGGATGATATAGCCTCTGTGTTTTTTCCTGACCTAACGTATATTCCGCTCTACCCCGGCATTGAGCACTGTATAACGGATAAACCACAGAAACCTCGACTATATATATATATATATATATATATATATATATATATATATATATATATATATATATATATATATAGTTCGGCCCAATTTTTTTAACGCAATATGGCCCCCAAGTCAAAAAGTATGGAGACCCCTGGACTAGACTATTATCTGTCTGGCTTGAGCTTCTTTTATCTTGACCACAAACCCATCCTCCGTAAGAAAAACCCATGCCAGCACATTTGGAATCCAACACGATTTTGTTTCAAAAACTGCCACTGTCTTACACTGATGCTTTATTTGTTTTAAATAGGCCCCATTCATCAGCAACTGAAAACAAATGTGCTTCTTACTTAAACATGTTTTTATTTATTTTCTTAGTGAAAATGTTTCCATTGATTTTCTAGACGGTTATACTACAAGCAGATTTGTTTACAGGTGCATTTCAATAGATTAGAATACTTTGAAGACTTATGCCAGTAGTTCAAATAAAACAAGTGAAACTCTTATACAGTAGTACTTCATCTTACGAGCTTAATTGGCTCTGTGACGGAACTCTTAAATCAAAACACTCACCACGTATCTCAAATCAACGTCTCCCATTGAAATTAATTCATGTCCAAGATGAATTTTAAAAAGAAAAACAAACCCTTAGATGAGAAATATAAAAACAATACAATAGAATGTATTACAAACAACTATCGTAGTTTTAGGAAGTAATTTAATAATAATGTGTCATTTACCTTCAAGAGTGGACACATACAGCACCTCCTTCCAGCTGCTTCTCCATCAAACATATAATCAACAGCTTCTACATGTTTTCATGGATACATGTTCACCGTTTATATATTATTTTAAAATTTTGGGCTAACGTTATCGACTCATTCTGCTTCAGTATGGTGCAGACTAGCAGTGATATGCTCAAATTGCTTCGTCAAGTCATGTTTTTGATTATTTCTTTCATAAATTCAATGAATATCATCCACTTCAAACTGCCAGAGTCTTTGCATTTTTCTACTGATTGGTCAGAACTGTATTGGACATTAGACATCGAGGACTTAGATGTTTCTTTGTGCATGAAACAGGTTGAGGTACTGTATATCTCAGTGGCGGGCCGTGCGTTTCCCACCTAGTGATGTCCGACTTCAATGATTACCTCTCAAAATACCATCATTTATGTCCCCACATGACCATTGCTGGAGAAATACTATACAGAAACACATTTACTGGGTATTGTACCGCATCAACAGTGTACAAAACGGGTTATTTTCTGGCGCATTTAAAAATCAATAAACCCACATCAGCAATTAAAACATATCTTCTGTGGTACTGTCAAAATTAAAACTGCAACAAACTTAATAAACGTAAAAAAAAAATTATGACGCCGTATAAGCCAGTGGTGCCGCTCGTTGTGTGGCAGGCATTTCCCCATTTCATCGCCGGGACAGCTGAGCTGGCTTCCGGGGTTGGCCGACATCGTCTAACACAGTGTTTTTCAACCTTTTTTGAGCCAAGGCACATTTTTTGTGTGGAAAAAATCCGGAGGCACACCACCAGCAGAAATCATTAAAAAACTAAACTCAGTTGACGGTAAAAAGTCGTTGTCGCAATTGTTGGATACGACTTTAAACCATAACCAAGCATGCGTCACAATAGCTCTTGTCTCTAAGTAGGTGTACTGTCACCACCTGTCACATCACCCCCTGACTTATTTGGACTTTTTTGCTGTTTTCCTGTGTGTAGTGTTTTAGTTCTTGTCTTGTGCTCCTATTTTGGTGGCTTTTTCTCTTTTTTTGGTATTTTCCTGTAGCAGTTTCATGTCTTCCTTTGAGCGATATTTCCCGCATCTACTTTGTTTTAGCAATCAAGAATATTTCAGTTGTTTTTATCCTTTTTTTGTGGGGACATTGTTGATTGTCATGTCATGTTCGGATGTACTTTGTGGATGCCGTCTTTGCTCCACAGTAAGTCTTTGCTTTCATCCAGCATTCTGTTTTTGTTTACTTTGTAGTCAGTTCAGTTGTAGTTTCGTTCTGCATAGCCTTCCATAAACTTTAATGCCTTTTCTTAGGGGCCCTCACCTTTTGTTTGTATTTGGTTTAAGCATTCGACACCTTTTTACCTGCACGCTGCCTCCCGCTGTTTCCAACATCTACAAAGCAATTAGCTACCGGCTGCCACCTACTGATATGGAAGAATCTTACACGGTTACTCTGCTGAGCTCTAGACAGCACCGACACTCAACAACAACACATCATTTGTGGACTATAATTACGACTTGTCCAGGGTGTACCCCGCCTTCCGCCCGAATGCAGCTGAGATAGGCTCCAGCACCCCCCGCGACCCCAAAAGGAACAAGCGGTAGAAAATAGATGGATGGATGGAATTACTGGTTTGCAAAACATACTTTAAACCCAAATAGGTGAAATGACATCATCAAATGTTTGTGTCCGTTTGTACAACATGGCAACATAAGCTGAATTCTGATTGGATAAAAACTTTATAACCAAAAAACAACAGCGCTGGAAGGAGCATAATATGACATGAAGAGACAATGAATAATTTTAGATATTTAGGGAAAGTAAATACAAAAATACTTTTATCTTTAATTATGATCATGATTTCTGGTTATGTTAGGCCAGCAGAGAAGGCCTTACTGGCCCTGACGGCCCACCACTGGTTTGATTGATTGATTGATTGAGACTTTTATTAGTAGGTTGCACAGTGAAGTACATATTCCGTACAATTGACCACTAAATGGTAACACCCGAATAAGTTTTTCAACTTGTTTAAGTTGGGGTCCACTTAAATTGATTCATGATACAGATATATACTATCAGATATATACTATCATCATAATACAGTCATCACACAAGATAATCACATTGAATTATTTACATTATTTACAATCCGGGGTGTGGAGGGGGTGGGGGGTGGGGGTGGGGGGTAGGTTTGGTTGTTATCATCAGACATCAACAATTGAGAACAGAGAAATGGATATTGGAACAGTGTAGGTCTGACTTGGTAGGATATGGACAGCAAGTAGTGGGCAGAGAGAGAGAGAGAGAGAGAGAGAGAGAGAGAGAGAGAGAGAGAGAGAGAGAGAGAGAGAGAGAGAGAGAGAGAAAGATAGAGAGAGAGAGAGAGAGAGAGAGAGAGAGAGAGAGAGAGAGAGAGAGAGAGAGAGAGAGAGAGATATCAGAAGGCATAAGAAAAAGTATCTGCATTTGATTGTTTACATTTGATTATTAACAATCCGGGGAGGGTGTTTGTTTAGGGTTGTAGCTGCCTGGATGTTAACTTTTATTGCGGTTTTGAAGGAGGATAGAGATGCACTTTCTTTTATACCTGTTGGGAGCGCATTCCACATTGATGTGGCATAGAAAGAGAATGAGTTAAGACCTTTGTTAGTTCGGAATCTGGGTTTAACATGGTTAGTGGAGCTCCCTCTGTTGTGGTTATGGCGGTATTGGTATATCTTGGTATTTGGTATATCTCCAACAGACTCAGATTCGAACACAGAACTCGTGCGCTGAGGCAACAATGCCAAATACGGCAACGTGCTTCCCACCTTAGAAGTAGTGGCTTTAATTTTTTTCCTCCTCCAGTTCTCTTTTTGATTTAGCCCTGTGCCCTGTTATTCATCACTATAGTCAGGCACTTACATCAAGCAATCATTGACAACAAATGTGTGTTTTTGTGGATTTGGAAGGAAGTCTACTCGAAGAGAACGTGCAAACTCCACACAGAGATGTTGCAGCAGAGATTCAAAGTCGGATTGCCACACTGTGAAGCAGACCACTATCCTACAGTGCTGCATCAAATTTAGAGCATATGGCACAACAGACACATAACTGTTCCGTGCCATCCCAGAGCCAGACTTTAGTCCTCCCAGCACAAAATATCACATGATCAAACGTGATGTAACAACATTGAAGAAGAAGGAACATAACAACCACCATAACTGTAAGAACAGGCAAGTAGAGGACATATGAGAGTAAGGAATTATGGTGGTCTTGGGACATTTTTGAAATCCCAAACTGAAAAATCACAGTGACTATACGTACACGACTTTATTATCTACTGAGTGAGTTAGAGGTGAGTACGTTCTCAAAAAAAGTAGGTTTTTTTTTAGCTTCTTCATTGGCAAGCGTCAAAGAGTTTTGATATGGGGTCATTATTTACCACCAAGTTGTGGGCCCTGACCCGTTTTGGAGCTAATTGTCACAACAAGTTGACTCTTAACATACTTCAGACCACATGAAAATATTGTGAGACAGAAAATAATCGAGCGTTTGTCATCTATGGTTGGAAGGAGGAAAATCGAGACAAAAGCAGCTCGACTGTCTTCGGAAGAGCATCTGTGGCCAATGTCATTGACTCTCCGCTGCGACCCCTGATGGGAAAACACTGAAAGACACCCAATGGTTCCATATTTTCCTCGTCGCAATTTAAAATCCTTGTGGACTTAATGGTGGAAAAGTTATGCGGTTCAGCTGTTGTTCAGATGCTTATTTCCAAATAAATCCACTTGAGGAGAACAGTTTCCAACATCTAAGCCATCTGGTGATTTAAGGAAAGTGGTTTGTACATCTTGCAATATTTCCAACAATGAATCCAGTGTATTGTTTGCAGTGTCTGTACTTTTTTTTTTTTTTACTATTAAAACCAAAAAAGTTGCAGTCGGTTTCAATCCACAATTTTACAACTTGTCACTACTAATATTCTATTTGTTTAGTGACACACTCAAGAGATGTTTGACTTCAATTCTTGCCTCTGTTTTACATTGTGTTAATGCAGACCGCATTCTTTTTGTTTTTTTGAGTCAGATAAATCTGTGTTCATAGATTTTATCTGTGATACTGGGGCGCCTAATTGGTCTAAGGTGTACCTTAACATATGCAAAGTTCATTTTGATTTTATGATTTATTATGTGTCTCTTTCATCACCTTTAAGAGAGCATATTCTTGACTTTCACACATATTTAGCTGATTAACTGCTTTAATATTCCACACTATAGTGTGTAACCTTAGTGTGTGATCAGAGGAGATTTAGGGAGCCACCATGTTTGGAAGACACACCGGAAGAATATTTGTTGGACACGTAACATTAATCCACTCCTCTTGGTGTTCTTTAAAGAAGAGCAGCAGCTATGACAGGGTAAATGTTTCCAGAAATGTCACATTTCCACAAACTCTAAAAAGCCTTTTGCGGGCGCTTGTTCTTTCATGTTTTGATGTGCGTTAGAGATCCAATGATAAATAGACGACGGTGGAGGATGGGGGACGGGGGGTGGGATCCGCAGGGGCCCGTTGATGGAACAAACTCCACCACGCAGACCACTTTGCCAATGAATCCAGATGCTTTCACAAATAACATACTTATTTTTTGTCCTCAGGGTGGTTTGAAGTGCAACTCTGAATTAAGGTCTGTTCAGACATCTAAGATTGCAAGGTTATATCCCTGAATCTGATTAATCCTGGGCAAAAGTATTGTATCCGCTCCCATTTGCTTCTGCACTTTTTGGCCCTGGAAACGCACATCCACCCTTAGACAGATATTGAACAGATGTTTTGGAGCTGCTGTGAACTATTAAACTTGTGAGATGTGGCTCATCGTCGTCACATCAGATCAGAGCACATCTGGACAGAGCAGGTACATTTACCAGCACATTTCCTCTTTAACACAACACACACCTCCTGTGAAATGAGTCCTAAAACTGTGTTTCTGGCACGGAACTTGTAGATGAAAGTATTTCCCACTTGAAACTGATTCAAAATTGTTATTATTTTGGCAGTTTGTTCACAGAACCAGAACGTTCTGGAACCTCAAAACACAGCATTTCACGACTAATTCTGTGTGTTTTGATTCTTCCTTGCATTCTTTGCAACACTTTTTTTCCTGAAAGAAGAGCAATGGAAGAAGAGGAAGGAGCAATTGAGAATAAAACAAAATTATTCACCAGAAAAAAAGTGGTCACCACTATGTAAGCACTTTTGACTTAAATGTCCAGCGTTACCGAGCACCTGGCATGACTACAAGAGCTGTCAAACGACACAATTTTTTTCATCAGAATGACCACAGTTGTGCTCTAGATTAGTTTATATGTTTAATCTATAAAAAAATGGATTTTCATTTCATATGAACAGAGAAACTCAAGAACAAAGGGAACATATATGCACTTAACATGTTTAAAAAGCGGGGCAGCACGGTGGTACAGGGGTTAGTGCGTCTGCCTCACAATACGAAGGTCCTGAGTAGTCGTGAGTTCAATCCCGACCTCGGGATCTTTCTGTGTGGAGTTTGCATGTTCTCCCCGTGACTGCGTGGGTTCCCTCCGGGTACTCCGGCTTCCTCCCACCTCCAAAAACATGCACCTGGGGATAGGTTGATTGGCAACACTGAATTGGCCCTAGTGTGTGAATGTGAGTGTGAATGTTGTCTGTCTATCTGTGTTGGCCCTGCGATGAGGTGGCGACTTGTCCAGGGTGTACCCCGCCTTCCGCCCGATTGTAGCTGAGATAGGCTCCAGCGCCCCCCGCGACCCCGAAGGGAATAAGCGGTAGAAAATGGATGGATGGATGTTTAAAAAGCACCGTTGACATTGTTTTTTTCTAAACTAAGACATTTATCTATATTAAAATAGGAGTGCATAATACCTTAAAGTACCAGTATAACTGAAAAAAGTTGCCCCTATATTAAAGCATTTATTATATATATATATATATATATATATATATATATATATATATATATATATATATATATATATATATATATATATATATATATATATATATGTCTTAATAAGGTTATCCAAAAAATAGTGCTCGATACCGTAGTAGAGCGCAATATATGTATGTGTGGGAAAAAAAAAATCACAAGACTACTTCATCTCTACAGGCCTGTTTTCATGAGGGGGTTCCCTCAATCATCAGGAGATCATCTCCTGATGATTGAGGGAACCCCCTCATGAAACAGGCCTGTAGAGATGAAGTAGTCTTGTGATTTTTTTCCCCACACATACATATATATATATATATATATATATATATATATATATATATATATAATATATATATACGTATATATATATATATATATATATACACATACATACATATATATATATATATATATATATACATTTATATATACACACATTTATATATACATACATATATATATACATATATATATATATATATATATATATATATATATATATATATATATATATATATATATATATATATATATATATATATATATATATATACACACCGTATTTTCCGCACTATAAGCCGCACCTAAAAACCACAAATTTTCACAAAAGCTGACAGTGCAGCTTATAACCCGGTGCGCCTTATATATGGATTAATATAAATATTTATTTTCATAAAGTTTCGGTCTCGCAACTACGGTAAACAGCCGCCATCTTTTTTCCCCGTAGAAGAGGAAGCACTTCTTCTTCTATGGTAAGCAACTGCCAAGGTAAGCACCCGCCCCCGTAGAAGAGGAAGCGCTCCTTCTTCTACGGCAAGCAACCACCCGCCCCCGTAGAAGAAGAAGCGCGCGGGTATTACGTTTCATTTCCTTTGTGTGTTTACATCTGTAAAGACCACAAAATGGCTCCTACTAAGCGACACGCGTATAACGCAGAATTTAAACTTAAGGCAATAAGTCATGCCGAAGAACACGGAAATAGAGCAGCAGCAAGAGAATATAACATAAATGAATCAATGGTGCGTATGTGGAGGAAGCAACAAGATGACCTGCGCCAGGTAAAGAAGACAAAACAGAGTTTCCGAGGGAACAAAGCAAGATGGCAACTGTTGGAGGACAAACTCGAACAGTGGGTTGTTGAGCAGAGAGCAGCAAGCAGAAGTGTCAGCACCATCACTATTCGAATGAAGGCAACAGCGACACTGACTCCGATGACTTCGACGAGACGGAGCCGACCATTTTGGATCCCGTATTCGCCCAACTTTTTAATTCGGACACCGAAGGAGAAGAATTCGAGGGATTTATGAATGAAGAATAACTTCAGAAAGTGAGCGTTATGTTTATTTTGTGTGTTGTGACATCAACGTTCGAGCAACATTAAGTTATTGATGTTGCTATTGCTAAGCACTATTTTGAATTTTACTATGTTTGTGATTGCACATTTGCACATTACCGTACATTTTGGGAGTGAACAGAGTTGTTAGAACGCTGGTTTTTAATATATTATTAAAGTTTGACTGACCCATCTGACTGTTTTTTTGACATTCCCTTTAGCGCAGTTAGATGCGGCTTATAACACGGGGCGGCTTATAGGTGGACAAAGTTTTGAAATATGCCGTTCATTGAAGGCGCGGCTTATAACCCAGGGTGGCTTATAGTGCGGAAAATACGGTATATATATATATATATATATATATATATATATATATATATATATATATATATATATATATATATATATATATATATATTTATATATAATCTGATTTGTCTCTCCTTTTTAGCTAACCCCTACACTTTCTTCTATTTGACACTAAGAACTGTGATTGGACATATTCTGAACTTGTCCCACCCATCTACAAGATCAAGATCAAATTGATGATGTCGCAGACTCAACGTCTAGGTCCAGAGTATATAAAGTCACCAAAAACGAATGGACAATGAAGGTGAAGGCAAAAGAGTGAGGAGTGTCCTGACCAGATATCTAGATGCCTAGATTGATTGTTGTAAAATGTTCTTTATCACATTGTTTACTTTCACGTGTTCAATAAAAAAATCATTAATTTATGATGGCTCAGGTGTGATTCACTACAGTAGGGCCCCACAGCACACTGGATTCCAGTTAATTGAAACATCACAGCACTGGATATTGTTCGGATAAGTTAAATTTAATTTAAGAACTTACACACAAAGCAACACTGGAGGTGACTCTGACGTGTGCATTTTCTGCGCATGCGTACTAGGTTGCCGGCTGACGGAGGGGGGGGGAGGGTGTCTTAAACGACCATTGTGTGTGTGTGGACAAGGATAAGGTTAGGTGGGATTTACCCTGGATAACCTTAGCCGGCTTAGTGTAGAAGGGTCCTTAGGGTAAGAGGCAAGCCAACAGGTAGATCATACTTCTATTAGTAGGTTTAGTAAATTTAAACATCTTGTGTTAAGTTGGCCAATTAGTCCAGATATAATTCACTACACACTTCGAACATTTTAATTAGTGTTGTGAGATAGGTTTAACCACAAACATGGTGCACTCACAACTTCTGTCCTTCTAGGTAAGAGTAGACTAGTAATCAATGCTATGTTCTCAAGTTGTAGAAATCATATGACAAGAGTCCCAAAGCAATTCTGCAGACTGTACCAAGCTAGCGTTAAGTGATGTTACTTAGAGTGTTTCAAGTGCACTGGAAAAACTGGTGGCAGTTTTCTCATGGTCTCAGGATGATGCGGTCGCAGATCTCCCAGTGAGTTTGGTATGAACCACCAGTGGCCGGTGTTGGATGAGGAGGAGGAGGGCATTCCTGATTTCCAGCCGGGCTGATTTCCAAAAGCCTGTTCTTCATTTATCCCATCAAGGTAATATACTCCATGCAGCAGCAGGGTGTCCTGTGACTGGCACTTCTCCCTCGATGTGAAAGACAGATGAGTGAGTATGAAATTGAGAAAATGAGAGTGTGAAGGCAGAATTAATTTCTTTCCATGCCTTTGGCACGTCTGTTATGTTAAATCAGGACATGAGTGGCACACGTTCACAGTTCTAGAACATATTATAAGCAAAATGACAAAACAGTCATAACTTAGAGAATGAAACTATGTGAGGCATTATTCCTCAATCACTGGCCAGAAATGGAAGAAACTGAGGGACTTTTTGGTGGATCTAACCCAACATTCATTACAGATGTAGTCACTACCAAATGTCATTGGGTGTATGAGGTACAACGTCTAGTTTTTAACAAGTCACTGACAACCCCTCTTATTTCAGAAACCTCCTTTGAACCTCTCTGGTGTGTTTGAACTGACTGCTTCATTGTTCAGAATCATACCAGTTCTAGTCCTGAATTCATCACAGTAACAATGAATGGAATAAATGAAGTCAAAAAGCGAGCCAAGTGTCAGATTATTAATTTTTGAAGAAAAAATTAAAGAAAGCTTTCTTTTTAAACTGACTACAATAATTTCTACAATGGGCCTTCAAGGCTTCCTGCAGGCCTAAGCATTAATCACCATTAAGTAAGTAAAAATAATTAATTAGATTACTTGTTACGAATTAAAGTAAAGGCAATGTTACTTTTTTAGTAACGAGTAATCAATTAATTAATTAACAGCATTATTCCTGTTACATTCCTATAAAACAGGGGTGCCCAAACTACAGCCCGCGGGCCGAATCAGGCACGCCTGCGTCCAAAATTCGGACCACGGGAAGTTTAAAAAAAAAAAAAAAAAAAAATATATATATATATATATATATATATATATATAGTTATATATATATATATACATATATATATATATATACAGTCGTGGTCAAAAGTTTACATACACTTGTAAAAAACATAATGTCATGGCTGTCTTGAGTTTCCAATCATTTCTACAACTCTTATTTTTTTGTGATAGAGTGATTGGAGCACATACTTGTTGGTCACAAAAAACATTCATGAAGTTTGGTTCTTTTATGAATTTATTATGGGTCTACTGAAAATGTTACCAAATCTGCTGGGTCAAAAGTATACATACAGCAATGTTAATATTTGGCTACATGTCCCTTGACAAGTTTCACTGCAATAAGGCACTTTTGGTAGCCATCCACAAGCTTCTGGTTGAATTTTTGACCACTCCTCTTGACAAAATTGGTGCAGTTCAGGTAAATTTGTTGGTTTTCTGACACAGACTTGTTTCTTCGGCATTGTCCACACGTTTAAGTCAGGACTTTGGGAAGGCCATTCTAAAACCTTAATTCTAGCCTGATTTAGCCATTCCTTTACCATTTTTGACGTGTGTTTGGGGTCATTGTCTTGTTGGAACACCCAACTGCACCCAAGACCCAACCTCCGGGCTGATGATTTTAGGTTGTCCTGAAGAATTTGGAGGTAATCCTCCTTTATCATTGTCCCATTTTAAAGCACCAGTTCCACTGGCAGCAAAACAGGCCAAGAGCATAATACTACCACCACCATGCTTGACGGTGGGCATGGTGCTCCTGGGATTAAAGGCCTCACCTTTTCTCCTCCAAACATATTAATGGGTATTGTGGTCAAACAGCTAATTCTTTGTTTCATCTGACATAAAATGGACAAAGATAAGACCTTCCGGAGGAAAGTTCAAGGGGAAAATGTTCTAAGTAACAAAGACTTAATTTAGAGTTATTTGGTTAGGGTTAGTGTTAGGGTTAGGGTTAGGCCATGCAGAATAAGGCATTAATAACAGTGATGTGCGGTGAGTTTCATGACTGGTGAGGCACTGACTTCTTCACAGTCAGATTTACAAACATATGAACCCTAAAGAGTATCTTATTCACCATTGGATTGGCAGCAGTTAACAGGTTATGTTTAAAAGCTCATACCAGCATTCTTCCCTGCTTGGCACTCAGCATCAAGGGTTGGAATTGGGGGTTAAATCACCAAAAATTATCCCCGGGCGCGGCGCCGCTGCTGCCCACTGCTCCCCTCACATCCCAGGGGGTGAGCAAGGGGATGGGTCAAATGCAGAGGACAAATTTCCCCACACCTAGTGTGTGTGTGACAATCATTGGTACTTTAACTTAACTTTAACTTTACACATACAAACTGTAGCACACAAAAAAGCACATTAAATTAAAAAAAACGTTATTATGGTCTTACCTTTACTTATAAGTGCGGGAACAGTGGTGTTCGTGTTGGAGGAGTTGTGAATGAATGAAATATGAAATCCGTGCTGCAGTCTGCAGGTGTACCTAATGTTGTGTCCCTGCAGTCGTTCACGGCTCCTCCGGCGCGAGCATTGTTGTTTTTGCACTTTTTGGCTTCTTGTTAAATGACTTTTTTTGGGTTAATTCGGTCTTGCACGTAGAGGGTTTGGGTGTGGGCTTTGGTTGGTGTGGCGCTCCCGTTGGGGGGTGCATTCTGCGGCGGGGGGTGCATTAAACGGCACCAGGAGGCGGGATTACTGCGAGCCTCACACAGTGCGTCTTCGCAGCAGTTTTATGATTGCTCAGCACAAGAAATACTTTACACACATACAGTTGTTGACAAAACACACCGTACATTATATACCTCAGCTAACTAAACTATGGAAATGTATAATATAATTCATATAGCAATACGGTCTCACTGCACAGCATGCCAGCAGTTAGCCGAGTCCGCAATCCATGTTGAGGCACAACGCAGTATATGTATATACATATATATATACATATATATACTAAAGTATATACATATATATATATATATATATATATATATATATATAAATATATATATATATATATATATATATGTATATATATATATATATATATATATATATATATATATATATATATATATATATGTATATACTTTAGTATATATATGTATATATATATGTATATACTTCAGTATATATATGTATATATATATATATATATATATAACACTTTAGTATGGGGAAAATATTCAGCATTAATTAGTTGCTTATTAACACGCAAATTAGTAACATATTGGCTCTTAATTAGTCATTATTAAGTACTTATTAATCAGTGACGTGCGGTCACTGGAGGCAGGTGAGGCAGGGCCTCACCTGCCATCATGGAAAGAAAAAAAATTTAAAAAGAAAAAAAATTTATTAAATTGTTATATGTATTCAGTGATTATACTATAAAGTTATTTTCCATTTAACTTCACCAGTTTTAGATTATTTTTATTCAAAATCGCTGAATTGTCACATTTGCCGTTCAAATACTGAGAAGAGACGGTGCGGTGATCAGCAGCCAGTTGAGGCACGACACTGCGTTGTGCCTCAACATGGATTGCGGACTCGGCTAACTGTATATAATATAATATATATAATATATATATATATATAAATATATATATATATATATATATATGTATATATATATATATATATATATATATATATATATATATATATATATATACACCGTAATTTCCGGACTATAAGCCGCACCAGCTAAATTTAGTGGAAATTACAGATTGCTCCATATATAAGCCGCACCCGGCGATAAGCCGCAGGCGTTTTGATGTGTAATTATTGTAGTATATAGGGGTTCCTGCTACCACGGAGGGGATTGTCGGGACAGAGATGACTGTTTGGGAACGCAAAGTGTCCCATTTATTAACAATAAATCTTTCAATCATTCAATCAAACTTTCACATCTTTGACATGGCGAACAGCATTCGTGCAGAGTACAAATAATACAACGGTGCAAAGTAATACAAAGTACTCGCCTGTAACACGGCAGTAAAAGTGCAGTCCCGCGGACAGTCAGTCTTTAATCATTGTGTCATCGTCTTCCTCCTGCGTACTAAAACCACCGAAATCCTCTTCATCGGTGTCGGAGAAGAACAGGTCCAAAATGGCGTCGTCAGCCACTCTCTCTCCTTTGTTCTTGCTCTCAAAACCTTCCTCTTCGTCAGTGGAATCAACGGCTCATGCTGCCGTCTCCAACGTCTCACCATTGATTCATTGATGTCAAAGGTACGTGCAGCAGCTCTATTTCCTTCTGTGACAGCCAGATCAATTGCCTTTAACTTAAAAGCAGCATCATATGCACTTCTCCGTTTGTTTTCCATATTGAGGGTGTTTGCATGAACACTTCCTTCACGCAAACTGTCGCTGACGCTCTCCTAATTTTTGTTTTGCTCTCTCTCTTACCTGGCGCCAGATGTCTGCCTCGGTCTCGCGCATCCTCGGTAGTGCGCGCACCTGGTCACCGGAAGCCGCACCTTCGTATAAGCCGCAGGGACCAGAACGAGGGAAAAAAGTAGCGGCTTTTAGTCCGTAAATTACGGTATATATATATATATATATATATATATATATATATATATATATATATATATATATATATATATATATATATATATATATATATATATATATACAGCCCGGCCCCCGGCCAAATTTTTTTAACCCAATGCGGCCCCCGAGTCAAGAACTTTGAGGACCCCTGCTATAAAAGATACAACTCTAACACAGGCAACACCTGCAGTCTTCATAAAGAAAGTAGCAGCACTCAGCTTTTTTTTGGCCTGTTCAAATAGACTACGTTCTCCCTTGCATGAAGCAATGTTTTTTTCCTGTCTGAAGAAGCGAGCCCCCTGATAGCCATTATATACAGACTGTCATGACATTTTGGCTTTCGGACTCTAACTCAACCTCAGTGCATAAGCGCAGGAAACTTTTCTGTTTAGTCTGAATGCCACATTCCACAAAAAACATTTTAAAAATGTGCCTTCTTGAAAATATAAAATAACTTCCTTTAGACTTTGAACCCTGTCCAAAAGTGCTCAGCTGGTTCGCTCAAAACACCGTTCGGAATGAATGGCAGAGCGGGGCATTGCCTCCATTCATCTGTGTCAATAAATTCATGAATTTACAGCCATGTCAATTTTATGAGCCTCTTGTCGGAGTGCCAACACTATCCACTAGCGGCAAGTTGGCCAAATAAAATGTCTCAACTATTTATGATTGACTAGGCTCACAGGAACAACAGTTAAAGTTTGGCATGCTGTGTTTGCCAACCTAAAGCCATTTTTATTGTGTGTGTGTGTGTAGTTTTGATACTGTATCGAACATCTGCTAAAAATGAGAGCGACACACATTTTTTTCTACATATGCACTGCAGAGGTTTCCACACCAAAAAAATAATATTTCAGTTATTTTCAACATTAAATAACTGATCTATGCTCACAAACAAAGTTATATGAGCTATTCCAAATCGATTGCAGACCCCCCTTTTCCCCTGTACAGAAATTAGTGGCCGGCTGTTGGCTGATTTATGACCCTTATATACTACTGTGTGTACTTAACTTGTCTCAGAAAACATGTGGATAGAAGTTACAGCTCCTTTCTCTTTTTTTTTTTTGTACACAGCCCGCATTGTGCTCTTCAACAATCATATCCTGGGCTATGTCATCGGAGGTGGGAACCCCTACAGGAGGGCAAAAAGTGAAGTTGCTGTGGGTGAGGGTAGCGAGGCGTAAGGGGGGGACTTGGGAATTAGTCCTTAGCCAGATACTAGGCTGAATAAATAAACGCGGAAACATTAAAATCCCCTTTCCCCTTCACCTTTGAACTTGTGCATTAGATTGTGTAAACATACGTTGAGACTATTAGACCCAGCTTGTCCCTTCCCTGTGTTACACTCTCTCCTCGGATCCAGCAACTGCAAATTCTGCACTAAAATTTTATAGGCTCGGGAGTAAATGAGACTTTTCGAGGTGTATTTTCTTTGTGCTTTGCTTTCAAATTAAAACCAGCCATACAATCAGTCCACACTGCAATCATTTTGCAAACCACCATTGTGAGTTGCACACTGAACACCCAGACATACTTGCCAACCCTCCCGGATTTTCCGGGAGACTCCCGAAATTCAGCACCTCTCCTGAAAACCTCCCGGGACAAATTTTCTCCCGAAAATCTCACGAAATTCAGGCGGAGCTGGAGGCCACGCCCCCTCCAGCTCCATGCGGACCTGAGTCCGCTTTCCCACAATATAAACAGTGTGCCTGCCCAATCACATTATAACTGGAGAATGATCGAGGGCGAGTTCTTGGTTTCTTATGTGTGTTTATTGTTAGGCAGTTTCATTAACGTCCTCCCAGCGCGGTAACAACACACAACAGCATCAGTCACGTTTTTTGTCTACCGTAAAGCAGTTCGTCTGCCGTAAACAGCAATGTTGTGACACTCTTAAACAGGACAATACTGCCATCTATAACATCAATAACATATACGGCTTTTAGAGAGTGCAGTGCACAACTGCGCACACAACAAGGAGACCAAGCAGAAGAACGAGGAAGATACAGCCATGGCGACGCCGACGACGAGTAAGATGAAGAAATACGCTTTGTTGCACCTTTCCTGCCTGAGTCCGGCGATTAGTTGCAAATCTTGCTTTATTGATTGCTTGCACACAGCCAATCCAACACAAAACAAACTAGTCCCCGCCCGCACTCACGCTACCACTCCCTCTCTTCTCTCGCCCACACACTCACTGACGTCACTCACCTCACATGCTCACCTATTAAAGGGCCACACACACACATACGCTACTCTCATAACAGCTTGTAAGTTCCAAGACGCAGCTGCGATTGGACCCGGATAGCCTCCGGGAAGAAGTAGTGGACTACCAAGTGCTTGGCACTGAAGATCTTCCTCAGGAACCAAAGATTGACGGGTTTTGGGCCATGCTAGGGAGAGATGGAAGATTCCAGACTCTAATGCATTTGATGAACGCACTTTTGTGCGTGCCACGCATCAATGTATCATCAGAGAGGGTGTTCAGCATGGTTAGAAAAATAGTGACAGAGAATAGAACAAGGATGGACAATTCAACCCTTAACTCAACAATGAGTAGATGAGTGTTATGTGTGTGTATATGTGTAAATAAATGAACACTGAAATTCAAGTATTTATTTTATTTATATATACATATATATATAATAAAATAAACATATATATATATATATATATATATATATATATAGCTAGAATTCACTAATAGTCAAGTATTTATTTTATATATATATATATATATATATATATATATATGAAATACTTGACTTGGTGAATTCTAGCTGTAAATATACTCCTCCCCTCTTAACCACGCCCCCGCCCCGACCACGCCCACTCCACCCCCATTCCCCCCACCTCCCGAAATCGGAGGTCTCAAGGTTGGCAAGTATGGACCCAGAATATAGAACAACACATAATAAACAGGTGTAGCATGGGTTGGTGTTAAAATGTGTGTCAAAATACACATTTAAGATGTCAATGGCTGCACACAATAGGGAATCATTTATTGTAAAGCTTCTTCATGTTGTGTTCAAAATAAGAGTTACATACATATTTTACAATTAAATCAGAGCACGTTGTGTAGTTTCAAAAGAAAACAAGAATATTATTTTATTCTCAGGACAGCATACAGATAATGTTGGTAATACAGTATACTAGGGTTGTGCGGTATAGTACCGCGATACTAATGAATCATATTCAGTACTATACCACCTCTGAAAAGTACCCGTCCGCAAACATGCTTCACTACACCGGCGTCAAAATGTAAACAAACGCCATTGGTGGATCTACACCTGACATCCACTGTAATGATACCAAGTACAGTAGCGTATCTAGTCGATACTACTATGATTACGTCAATAGTTTTTGGCATCACAACATCTTCTTTTGTTTTTTAAAATAATTTATATTATGTTTATAAACTCAGGAAATATGAGGACTTTGAATATGATCCTGTAACGACTTGGTATCGGATTGATACCCAAATTTGTGATATCATCCAAAACTTATGTCAAGTATCTAACAACAGAAGAATAAATGACTGTTTCATTTTAACAGAAGTGCCGATAGAACATGTTAAAAGAGAACGTAAGGAGATATTAACAGTAAATGAACAAGTAGATCAATAATTAATTTTCTACCACTTGTCCTTATTAAAGTTGACAAAATAATAGAATGATAAATGACACAATATGTTACTGCATAAGTCAGCAGCTAAATTAGGAGTCTTTGTTTGCTTACTTACTACTAAAGACAAGTTGTCTTGTATGTTCACTATTTTATTTAAGGACAAACTTGCAATAAGAAACATATGTTTAATGCACCATAAGATTTTTTGTTAAACTAAAGCCAATAATGCAATTTTTTGTGGTCCCCTTTATTTAGAAAAGTATCGAAATATATGTATATAAAAATACATGTGATAATAATGTACAATATTTACCTTGGAGAGCTGACTTCTAAGGTATCTCCTTACAGCTGCTTCAAACACATCGTCAGTAGTGAAGTGAAGTGAATTATATTTATATAGCGCTTTTCTCGAGTGACTCAAAGCGCTTTACATTGTGAAACCCAATATCTAAGCTACATTTTTAAACCAGTGTGGGTAGTAAAGTGTCTTGCCCAAGGATACAACGGTAATGACTAGGATGGCGGTAAGCGGGGATCAAAACCAGGAATTCTCAAGTTGCTGGCGCGGCCACTCTACCAACCGAGCTATACCGCCCCAGTAGTCTCACCAAATTTTCATGGATAAATGTTCACAGTTGAGATATTATTATAACGTCCTTTGCTGGCGTTATCGACTCATTCTGCTTTGGTATGGTGCAGACTACTAGCAGTGACACGCTGACTTTTGATGATTTATTTTATATCATCCACTCCTTCTCAACACTCTCCTTAATACTCACTTTCTTCCTTCCGATGGTTGGAAAAACAAATTTATGTTGCTCTCTAGCTATAAGTTAATAGTAGCAAGTAAGATCTTATGGAATTAATATACTATGGCATTCGTCACACCAACAAGCGTTTGAGTTTTTGCTCCCTAACCTAAAGCATATCAATCAGCCGGTATCCCCAGAAACTCGTAAGCTTGAGCGCTCGTATCCCGAGATACCACTAAATGTGGTATTTATTTTACTGCACCTGCATCAGTTCCTTGTTGACTAAACACACATTCAAAGTGCCTGCGTAAAAGACGGACCTACCTGGGTGGGATTTGCCAATAGACTGACAGTAGTATACATAATACACTTATTACTGGATTGATTTGCATTAACAATGACATCACATGTATAACAGTGAAAATAAATCGCTCTATCGAGGTTAAACTCCTGTAAAATATTTATTTTTCATTTTTACTGTACCCAAAATGTTTCCCTAAAGCTATGTACAGTACGTTTATGTACTTGTGTTCGTGTGCATCTGACCTGCATTATCTTGCTTTACTTTGGTTACAGTTTTCTATTTTTTTTTTTTTTTTGGACTCAGAAGCCGTAGCCCCAAGGCAGACAGTGGGGGTTCCATACTTGGTTTCCTGTAAAATATACCTCCGCACTCTACATCCTATTTAATGTGAAGGACATGCCCAAGATTCCTATAAAATCATGCATGCCTATACCAATTTCCTGGTAGTTTGCACTTTACATACGCTTCCTGTTCCTCCAATCCTTCTGTGCAAATATATTTATACACTATGCTTAATATCCTACTTTCCATTTCGTCTCATTTTGAACATCTTTTCTTAACATTGTGATTAATAACATGATATACAGCCGAAAATAGACATTTTTGTCTGTTTAACTCAGAATATAACATGGGCAACGTAAGATACACATGGTCTGTGCTAAAACAAAAAGTGGCTTCAACCCTTAGGTCTGGTCTTTTTTTTTTATATCAGTGTCAATGTTTGTGTGTGGGTGAGTCTGGGAATGTGTGATTGTGTTGGCGCTGAGTTATAGGAGGCCAGAGACATGATAAAGAAACAGACTGATTACATGGCTGGCTGCACCCCAACATTGAGAAGCAGTGACAACTGGGAAACTAACTTTGTCTGAAACAAGAGTTTCTTAGACCAGTGGTCCCCAACCTTTTTGTAACTGCGGACCGGTCAACGCTTGAAAATTTGTCCCACGGACTGTATACCTGCAGACTGAATTGATCTATATTGATATATAATGTAGGAACCAGAAATATTAATAACAGAAAGAAGCAACCCTTTTGTGCGAATGAGTGTGAATGAGTATAAATGGGGGAGGGAGGTTTTTTGGGTTGGTGCACTAATTGTAAGTGTATCTTTTGTTTTTTATGTTGATTTAATAACAATAAAAAAAGATTTAAAAAAAAAATATACATATATATATATGTGTTTTTTTTAAATTTATTGTGCGGCCTGGTACCAATCGATCCACGGCCCGGTGGTTGGGGACCACTGCCTTAGACCAGTGTTTTTCAACCTATTTTGAGCCAAGGCGTATTTTTTTAATTGAAAAAAATCCGGAGGCACTCCACCAGCAGAAACCATTAAGAAATGAAAGTCAGTAGCCAATAAAAAGTCATTGTCACAATTGTTGGATATGAAACCATAACCAACCCTGCATCACTATGGTTCTTGGCTCAAAGTAGGTGTACTGCATACTTGCCAACCTTGAGATCTCCGATTTCGGGAGGTGGGGGTGGGGGGGTGGGTGGGGGGCGTGGTTGGGGGCGTGGCTAAGAGGGGAGGAGTATATTTACAGCTAGAATTCACCAAGTCAAGTATTTCATATATATATATATATATATATATATATATATATATATATATATATATATATATATGAAATATATATAATATATATATATACTGTATATAGCTAGAATTCACTGAAAGTCAAGTATTTTCTTATATATATATATATATATATATAAGAAATGCTTATATATATATATATATATATATATATATATATATATATATATATATATATATATATATATATATATATATATATATATATATATATATATATATCAATCTATCTATCTATCAAGAGGGACAGAGACAGCACACAGTGCATGTGGATCACATGTTACCATGGCGAGAAAACATGGAGAGACTGCCAGTTATATAGTCTCCATCGGTTGCAGAAAATGTGTCATCAGTACAACTGGACAGTGCTGTTTCAGTTCCATTACCAGGACCATCAGTGAGTCAGACACACACTAGTCTCATCATTGAACCAGATTCAAGGGCTGCTGAGTTGCCATCATCAGAACCCAGATCACCCACAACAAAAACCCCACCAGTGATCCGCAGATACCCAGAAAGGTTTCGAGTACCACCAAAAAAACAAAATCTCTGAAGACAGTATAAACATCTGTGTTAAAGATGTACAAATACTGTTTGTATAATAAGCATGTTATTGTTTACAAATGAGGGTTAAGAGTTCAGTATTAAAAAAAAAAAGAATGTGGCTTGAGTACAATTTTTTAATTGAGCTGCTGTATTTTTTGGTTGGGTTGTTTATTTCTTTTGAGTAACTTCTACATTTCTAAAAGGGGAGGAATGTAATAGAGTGATCTATGTTTGTCTGTTGCCATCTCCTGGTGAATGTTGGCTATAGCGTACTGGGGTTACTTTTTGGTTGGCCAACGATTTACGTGGTGTTGCGCACCTGACGTCAAGTGTGTGAGTCTGTTCTGAAGTCTACAGTAAAGAGACATACTTCATCACCTCACCTGTTTATTGCCTCCAACTCAATATATTACAACAACATTGCTCCATGCGGACCCTCCAGGTCAGCATGGAGCTGGAGGGGGCGTGGCCTCCAGGTCCGCCTGAATTTCGGGAGATTTTCGGGAGAAAATTTGTCCCGGGAGGTTTTCGGGAGAGGCGCTGAATTTCGGGAGTCTCCCGGAAAATCCGGGAGGGTTGGCAAGTATGGTGTACTGTCACCACCTGTCACATCACGCCATGACTTATTTTGAGTTTTTTAGTGTTTTCCTGTGTATAGTGTTTTAGTCTTTGTCTTGTGCTCCTATTTTGGTGGCTTTTCCTCTTTTGTTGGTATTTTCCTTCAGCAGTTTCATGTCTCCCTTGAACGCTATTCCCCGCACCTGCTTTGTTTTCGCAATCAAGACTATTTCAGTTGTGCGGACGCTATCCTTCTTTATGGGGACATTGTTGATTGTCATGTCATGTACGGATGCTCTTTGTGGACGCCGTCTGCTCCACACGCTGTAAGTCTTTGCTGTTGTCCAGCATTCTGTTTTTGTTTACTTTGCAGCCAGTTCAGTTTTAGTTTCATTCTGCATAGCCATCCCTAAGCTTCAATGCCTTTTCTTAGCGGTACTCGCCTTTTGTTTATTTTTGGTATAAGTGTTAGACACCTTTTTACCTGCACGCTGCCTCCCGCATATTGTGATCACGACAAACCATGGTCCCGACATCTACAAAGCAATTAGCTACCTGCTGCCACCTACTGATATGGAAGAGTATTACATGGTTACTCTGCCGAGCTCTAGACAGCACAGACACTCAACAACGGTACATTTGCGGATTATAATTACTGGTTTGCAAAAAATATTTTTAACCCAATTCGGCGAAATTACATAATCTCCCACGGCACACTAGACTGTATCACTAGAACACACTGATGCCCTCGCACACAAACACCTAATAGGGTGCGTACACATTTCTACACCATTATTTAACACGTTTCAGTGTTCAGTCGAGGCGTAGCACCAGATTCCGGGCCCCCATACACAAGACTTCTTATGTCCCCCCATCCAACCCTAAACCCAACGTCCTTGCCCAATACACACACGTGGTATGTTTACATGCACTAAACTTGGTTGAAACCAGCTTTTTAAAACACATGTAAAAAATCTTACATAGAGATTAGCTGATTCAATTTAATAATAAATATTTAGTAAAAATACACCATTATTATCATGGCTATATTATTATTAGTTAGGGATGTAATTGTATCAAATCTCCCGGTATGAAGGCCACGGTACGATGTTATTGCGGTATGTGTCCAAAAAAATTAAAAGCTTGGAAAAAGGGCCAGTGTGTAAAATGAAGTTTACTTTAATTGAACATAAACCAAACATTTTTTGTCATATTTATTATTACAAATAAGTATTTCTAAGTGCAAATAATTGTTTAGAAACATTGACTGTTTCAAGCAAATATTTAAAAGGATACATTACGGTTGATGTCATTAAAGTAACAATATAAACATCCAGTGCAACAAGTGGAAAACAATAATGTACAGTTTAGTGCAGTGGTGTCAAACGTACGGCCCGCGGGCCGGGTCAGGCCCGCGAACAGGTTTTATCCGGCCCGCGAGATGAGTTTGCTAAGTACAAAAATGAGCCGAAATTTTTGAAAGAAAGAAACTGCTGTTCTAAATGTGTCCACTACATGTTGCAATAGCAAATTTTTGTATCTTTGTAGATGATGGTACATATGTACAAAATAAACCCCATGATGTTAGTGCATCAGTCGAGGAAAATGATTAAACTACATAAATAACATCCTGTAATTTGATTTTGATATACTTTTTTCATCTTGATAGATTGATAGAAAATTAATTACCGTATTTTTCGGACTATAAGTCGCAGTTTTTTTCATAGTTTGGCCGGGGGTGCAACTTATACTCAGGAGCGACTTATGTGTGAAATTATTAACACATTACCGTAAAATATCAAATAATATTATTTAGCTCATTCACGTAAGAGACTAGATGTATAAGATTTCATGGGATTTAGCGATTAGGAGTGACAGATTGTTTGGTTAAACGTATAGCATGTTCTATATGTTATAGTTATTTGAATGACACTTACCATAATATGTTACGTTAACATACCAGGCATGTTCTCAGTTGGTTATTTATGCGTCATATAACGTACACTTATTCAGCCTGTTGTTCACTCTTCTTTATTTATTTTAAATTGCCTTTCAAATGTCTATTCTTGGTGTTGGGTTTTATCAAATAGATTTCCCCCAAAAATGCGACTTATATATGTTTTTTTCCTTCTTTATTATAAAGTTAAAGTTAAAGTTAAAGTACCAATGATTGTCACACACACACTAGGTGTGGCGAAATTATTCTCTGCATTTGACCCATCACCCTTGATCACCCCCTGGGAGGTGAGGGGAGCAGTGGGCAGCAGCGGTGGCCGCGCCCGGGAATCATTTTGGTGATTTAACCCCCAATTCCAACCCCATTATGCATTTTAAAGGGCGCGACTTATACTCCGGTGCGACTTATACTCCGAAAAATGCGGTATATATGATGTAAATGAACAAGTAGATTAATAATACTTTTTTACAGCTTGTTCTTTATAATTTTGACACAATATGTTACTGCATACGTCAGCAGACAAATTAGGAGCCTTTGATTGCTTACTTACTACTAAAAAATAAGTTGTGTAGTATGTTCACTATTTTATTTAAGGACAAAATTGTTTTTCGATTGCAATAAGTAACATATGTTTAATGTACCCTAAGATTTTTTGTTAAAATAAAGCCAATAATGCCATTTTTTGTGGTCCTCTTTATTTTGAAAAGTATCAAAAAGTATCAAAATACAGTACCGGTACCGGTATCGAGACAACCCTAGTTGGAACAGACAACTTTCAGTTGAAACATCTTGATGTTTTGCATAATACTTCAAAACGATAAGTCTCAGGTATGGTCGCTGACCGACATTCATTCTCTTTTTGCCTTTATGGCGGCATTGCATGAATCATCCACTCTCACTGAAGTTCTTTACATAGACCAGGTCTCGGTCCAAGGAATGTGCGTGAGTCACCGCCCCTTGTCGGACGACTGTCTTCGGCTCGCCTGCAGCTTCTCTCCCTGATCACTCCCCGGGGACCCATTCAATCAAACCCCCATATATTTTGTAATTAATTTTAACGGACGACTTGTGCAATAGTTGTGCTTTACTGTCTCTTTTAAATGCCATTCATCACGCTGCTGGTTTGGAGGTCCCAAAATGGGACCCTCCCCTCAGCTGAGCCACTCAGGTCTGACTGAGCCCCTCTCTGAACGACGCGAGCCTCCAAACCCACCACCAACTCCACCCTCTCTCTCTCTCTCTCTCTCTCTCTCTCTCTCTGTCTCGCTCTCTTTCTCCAGAGTGTCTTATGACTGACCAAGGCAGTTTTATTAGCCTTCCACCAAGCCAGCAGGAAAAAGGGGGGAGCGATAGTGCAAAGTCTTAACAAATACACTGGAGTCGAGGAAACAACTGGCAGAAAAGACAGAGCTTTTCTCAGTAAGATTGATGACGGAGCTGAGGGAGGATTGATAAGCAAACTGCTGGGAGGGGGTGTAGGAGCTGTGGGTTCAAGGGACACAAGGAAGCAGGCTTGTCTGAATGAGAGGAAGAGCCCTCTTTTTTTAAGTCAGCTGAGAGTAAAATTTGAACTCAACCTTTTGTTAAACATTTTTCAATGGGCCAAATTAATAATTTTGACAAACACTTGAAGCGTATTTATCTTTTCATTCTGCATCTGTATCGACGACTGCTTAGTGATTACCTGTTTTATAATTCGACCCTGTGGGCAAATTAAGCGCCTGAAAGTATCATCGGTTCTTTTCATATGGAAGTATAATTGTCTCACATCAACTTATATATATCAATATGAATACAGGGCAGCATGGTGGAACAGGGGTTAGTGCATGTGCCTCACAATACGAAGGTCCTGAGTAGTCCAGAGTTCAATCCCGGGCTCGGGATCTTTCTGTGTGGAATTTGCATGTTCTCCCCGTGACTACGTGGGTTCCCTCCGGGGGTTCCCTCCGGGTACTCCGGCTTCCTCCCACCTCCAAAAACATGCACCTGGGGATAGGTTGATTGGCAACACTAAAAATTGGCCCTAGTGTGTGAATGTAAGCGTGAAAGTTGTCTGTCTATCTGTGTTGGCCTAGTGATGAGGAGGCGACTTGTCCAGGGTGTACCCCGCCTTCCGCCCGAATGCAGCTGAGATAGGCTCCAGCGCCCCCCGCGATCCCGAAAGGGACAAGCGGTTGAAAATGGATAGATGGGTGGACTGCGGCTTAATTTGACTCAACACGGGGAACCTTACCTGGCCCGGACACGAAAAGGATTGAAAGATTGATGGCTCTTTTTCATATATTTTTTTATATATTGTTTTTAATTTTCTTTGTTAATTTACTGCTTTAGGCGAGAACCTTGCATAAGCCCTTGATGGGTTTCTTTTCTCACCTGCACTTATTTCTTATTACATATTTCCAGAGGTGTGGACTCGAGTCACATGACTTGGACTCGAGTCAGACTCGAGTCATGAATTTGATGACTTTAGACTCGACTTGACAAAATGTAAAAAGACTTGCAACTCGACTTAGACTTTAACATCAATGACTTGTGACTTCACTTGGACTTGAGCCTTTTGAATTGACATGACTTGACATGACTTGCTACTTTCCCCAAAACCCAAAGATGAAAAAGTTATTCGGGAGCGCTCCGTATTTTTCATTGTGTACTTGTCTATCAGCGTTGCGTGTGTCAGCTGGTGTGGTCTCAGTACAACAGCCAATCAAATTAGATCTACTTTGTTTTCATCACACAGCATTCATCCAATCAAATTGCAGGACAACCAACGAAGAAGACATGTCCAAACCACACGCCAGTGAACAAAAAATGATACCTAAAATAATTTTGTTTGGGTATAAAAATTACGAGGTGGTCAACACAAAATGGTTTGCAGTATGCAACACATGCGGTTCGAAAATTACTGATGGAGAGGCAACAACTTCCAACTTCGTCCGGCATTTGAAGTTGCACAAAGAACGGTAAGTTTTGAATGTAAGATAACGTTTATTGGCTAAGTAACGTGACTTTTATTTGCTGTGTAGTTAAATCAGTGAGGCTGTAAACTCACTGCTAACGTTATAACGTTATTGCAAACACGGGAATCTGTTGCAGTTCACTACCTTATTCATACTTTTTGTTCAGTGATTTTTTTTAAGCAGGGTTACGTTAGTCAATATATCACACGTAACGTTAGACGGCGGTCAGCAGCACCGCGTATTTTAGCCACCTAAAAAAAGACAAAAATAGTCAAATAAAGGTCAGTTAAAATGTATACTATATTATGAATATGTGTACCGTTTTAGCTAGCTTTCTGACATACTGTTGGTTGTTTACCTCAGTGGTCCCCAACCACCGGGCCGCGGCCCGCTACTGGTCCGTGGATCGATTGGTATCGGGCCGCACAAGAAATATATATATATTTTTCTTTTCTTTTTTTAATTAAATCAACATAAAAAACACAAGATACACTTACAAGTAGTGCACCAACCCAAAACAACTCTCTCCCCCCTTTGTTCTGGGCATTGAACATGAAGACTCTTCCTTCACTGTTCCGAGTGGCCATGAGAGTCTTGGCAGTGCCTGCCTCCAGTGCTCCAGTGGAGCGAGTTTTCAGCCATGGTGGCATCATACTACGCCCCCATCGTGCACAAATGACTGACAGACTCTTGGCTAATTTGGTCTTTTGCAAATGCAATGCAGCATAGGGCCCTGACATATAAAAAGTACAACTTTTTTTGTTATGTTCACGTATATGTCATGTTTTTTCAATGTTAACACTTTTGTACAAATAAGTACATTTGCACTTTATTTTTCAATGTGTTTGTTCTGTAAAGGAATGAGTTCATGTTTAAAATGACTGGTTAATAGTGCTATTATAAAGTGCAATGTCAGCACAATTTTCTTTCCTGCAATTTAAAATGCACTTGTTTTAATAAATAAATACAGCGTTTGAAAAGCATACACAATCTGTGTTAATATATTAGTCTGTGGTTAAAAGGACTTGAAAGGACTCGAAACTCAAAATGCAGGACTTAGGACTTGACTTGAGACTTTCCAGTCTTGACTTTGGACTTGACTCGGGGCTTGCCTGTCTTGACTCGGGACTTGACTCGGACTTGAGGGCAAAGACTTGAGACTTACTTGTGACTTGCAAAACAATGACTTGGTCCCACCTCTGCATATTTCTCATTACTCCTTTCTTGTCTCTATATATTTTAACAATGTTACCTTTTGCACTGTTCATATTGTGCGAATAAATAAATATAAAATGAAAAACGTAAATACATTGTTGCTCCTTATTCCCTTGTAGTGGTAGTAGGAGCGTGTGTGTGTGTGTGGTTGTTTTGATTCATGGTTTTGAGAAAACCAAAACAAAGCCCTTTTATTTCATTGGAATTGTAAGTTGAACAGAGTACCAATTTAAATACTCAAGCGATAATTGAGCATCCATCCATCCATTTTCTACCGCTTGTCCCTCTTGGAGTTGCGGGGGTGCTGGAGCCTATCCCAGCTGCACTCGGGCGGAAGGTGAGTCGCCACCTCATCGCAGGGCCAACACAGATAGACAGACAACATTCACATTCACACACTAGAACCAATGAAGCGTTGCCAATCAACCTATCCCCAGGTGCATGTCTTTGGAAGTGGACAAAGCTGGAGTACCCGGAACCCGGGAACACACGCAGTCACACGGAGAACATTCAAACTCCACACAAAAAGACCCCAATCCCAGGGATCTAACCCAGGACCTTTGTATTTTGTGGCATACGCACTAACCCCTGTTTCACCGTGCTGCCCGATAACTGAGCAATACATTCAAAAATAAGAAATACAACGTACAACAATACTGAACATATAGAACATGCAAAAACACACTTACTGTATTTTCCGGAGCATAGGGCGCACCGGATTACAAGGCGCACTGCCGATGAGCGGGTCTAGTCAGGTATATTTTCATACAAAAGGCGCACCGGATTATAGGGCGCATTAAAGGGTCATATTATTATTTTTTTTTTCTAAATTGAAAACACTTCTTTGTGGTCTACATAACATGTAATGGTGGTTCTTTGGTCAAAATGTTGCATTGATTATGTTTTACAGATCCTCTTCAAGCCGCTTTCTGACAGTCGCTTCAGGATGCGCCGTTTTGTGGGCGGTCTTATTTACGTGGCTCACCTTCGGCAGTGTCTTCTCCCCGTCATCTTTGTTGTAGCGGTGTAGCGTGCAAGGACGGGAATGGAAGAAGTGTCAAAAGATGGAGCTAACTGTTTTAATGACAATCAGACTTTACTTTAATCAATAACAGAGCAGCATCTCCTCATCCGTGGCTCACTCGTGCAACAACAACGCCGGAAATGTGTGAAATGTGAAAAACCGTTGGACCGGAACTCTCTAATAACTAAAGTTCTTTGGGTGAATTATGTAAACTCACTACACCGGTATGTTTTAGCGCTTTCATGGCGAGTTTACTGACAGAAAATAAGAACTTATATTAGAATTATATTAAACGTTACATTAGAATAGGCAACAGCAGAGGATGAATGTCACATAACAAGAAGATAGAGAAAAAAAAGAAGCTTATGGACTACGGTGTCGGCGCCGACAGGACTTATGCAGATCCCAAATACACATCAGCAGGTAACAGAAGGTAAGAAACGTTGCTGTTGCATAATAGTGCAAAACAAAACACCAGATAATATGTCTGAACCAGTGACGTGCGGTGAGGTTGATGGCTGGTGAGGCACTGACTTCATCACAGTCAGATTTACAAACATATGAACCCTAACGACTTTGTTATTCACCATTTGATTGGCAGCAGTTAACGGGTTATGTTTAAAAGCTCATACCAGCATTCTTCCCTGCTTGGCACTCAGCATCAAGGGTTGGAATTGGGGGTTAAATCACCAAAAATTATTCCCGGGCGCGGCGCTGCTGCTGCCCACTGCTCCCCTCACATCCCAGGGGGTGATCAAGGGGATGGGTCGAATGCAGAGGACAAATTTCACCACACCTCGTGTGTGTGACAATCATTGGTACTTTAACTTAACTTTAACTTTACACATACAAAAAAAGCACTTTTAATAAAAAAAAAACATTATTATGGTCTTACCTTTATGTAATATATTGGGTTGGAGGCAATAACCAGGCGAGGTGATGAAGTATGTCTCTTTACTGTAGACTTCAGAACAGACTCAACACACTTGACGTCAGGTGCGCAACACCACCTAAATCGTTGGCCAACCAAAAAGTAACCACAGTACGCTATAGCCAACATTAACCAGGAGATGGCAACAGACAAACATAGATCACTCTATTACATTCCTCCCCTTTTAGAAATGTAGAAGTTACTCAATAGAAATAAACAACCCAACCAAAAAATGCAGCAGCTCAATAAGAAGCCAAAAAGTGCAAAAACAATAATGTTCGTGTTGGAGGAGTTGTGAATGAATGAAATATAAAATCTGTGCTGCAGTCTGCATGTGTACCTAATGTTGTGGCCCTGCAGTCATTCACAACTCCTCCAACACGAACATTATTGTTTTTACACTTTTTGGCTTCTTATTAAATAACTTTTTTAAATAGATTCAATCTTGCACGTGGAAAGTTTAAGTGTGGGCTTTAGTTGATATAACACTCCCGTCAGGGGGTGCATTCTACGGCGGGAGTACATTCTCTACCACCAGGAGGCGGGATTACTGCGAGCCTCACACAGTGCGTCTTCGCAGCAGTTTTATGATTGCTCAGCACAAGAAATACGTTACACACATACAGTTGTTGACAAAATACACTGTACATTATATACCTCAGCTAACTAAACTATGGAAATATATAATATAATTCATATAGCAATACGGTCTCACTGCACAGCAGGCCAGCAGTTAGCCGAGTCCGCAATCCATGGTGAGGCACAACTGAGTGGCTGCAGATCACCGCACCGTCTCTTCTCAGTATTTGAACGGCAAATGTGAAAATTCAGCGATTTTGACTAAAAATAATCTAAAACTGGTGAAGTTAAATGGAAAATAACTTTATAGTATAATCACTGGATACATTTAACAATTTAATTATTTTTTTTTCTTTTTCCATTTTTTTTCTTTCCATGACGGCCTCTAGTGACTGCACACATTACACACCATAATAATACTCATATGTTGAAGCACAGTACAATTCATCAAGCGGTGCGGCTTCATAGCTTACCAAAGTCACACTAAAACATTTTGATAGATTTTTGAGCGCCCTGTGTAATGTTCTATATTTTCAATGGAACCTATAAAATGTTGGTGTCGTTTACTTGAGTCATGTATCTCTTATGTGTGACTGCCATCGACTGGTCACACTTTTCACCATGTACCAAATAAAATAGCTTCGAGGTTGCTAAGCACAACACAAATTATTTCGTACATTAGGCGCACCCGGTTATAAGGTGCACTGTCGAGTTTTGAGAAAATTAAATTATTTTAAGTGCGCCTTATAGTCCGAAAAATGTTTGAAACTCAACATTTCGGGTGTACCTGATTGCAATGTTGTTTGTTTGTTGAGGGCTGCTGTTGATGTGTTGAGTTTGGCAATAACGTTTAAAAAGTGCTTCTGTCAGGACGCTATGTTACTTGAACAATATCACCGCCAAGCACTTGTTGCAGGAGTCTGCATTTACTTAGCACCGGAATAAGGCACTAATAGCTTCTTCTTTTTTCAGTGTGGTTACTACCATGTAAATCAGCACCGGTGGTGCCATTACGGAACCAGTTTTTCGATGCCCATCCCTAGCCAAGCCGTAGAAATACATCAACACATCCTGGGGTGTTTCCTCTAAGTTAGAACTGGGTTTCCATGTGCTGAAACTACGAGTGCAAATTGGTCTGCAAAAAGTTGGTCAACCTGACAGCCTCCACCCACAGGGACAAAGGCAGTGGATAACTGGCAAGAGGCTTCACTCCGTTTCTTTTACTCGGCTATATAGCTTAAAAAGTTATGAACAGATTTGAATTAATCGTGAAGAGTTGGTATTTTAGGAAATGGGATAAGGAACAATTGATAACATTTTAGGGCTTATCCGGATCACCGTCTGGTAAGTCTAATGTCTGCGCTTTCTGAGTGTGTTTCTAGTTTCTGTTGTCCTCGGTGGCAGCTGTCATTCATGACTTGCAAGAGAAGCAATTGCTTTGGATAAATGACACATTTGTATTTACACAAATAGTCACATATGAGCAAGCATAAGGTGACGGCGTGGCGCAGTTGGGAGAGTGCCAGTGCCAGCAACCTCAGGGTTCTTGGTTTGATCCCCAGCTTCTACCAACCTAGTCACGTCCTGTTGTGTCCTTGAGCAAGTCACTCCACCCTTGTTCCTGATGGGTCGTGGCAGCTCCCGACATCAGTTTGTGTGAATAGGTGAATGTGGAAAAAGTGTCAAAGCGCTTTGAGTACCTTGAAGGTAGAAAAGCGCTATACAGGTATAACCCATTTACCATTAACCATGCTGTGGGTTTCACATGTTATGTCATTTATTTTTCTTTTGTTATACGAGGTGTTTGCTATGACTGAGAAGTTACGTAGAGCGATTGCATAATAGTCATTCTACAATTCAACTACTATGCATGCACGTGCACGAGTGTGTGCGTGCAATCATTCCTACCCTGTTCCGCCTATTCCGGGCATCCAAAGGTGGGGTAGTGTGCCACCCTTGAGCACAAATCAGACAATGGTAAGATTGGCCTAGTGTGAGTACGCCATTAAACCCAGTGCATGCAAACTAGAACTTCACAAAAAAGCATGCAAACTATACACCAGTGGTTCTTAACCTGGGTTCGATCGCACAAAATCAAATAAAAAAATAAGCGCATAACAATTTTCGACACACGGACACGACAGAGCAAACAGTTTTCGTCATCATTGTTCAAATATTGTAACGTCTGTCGAGACGCTTATCTCCATTCGGTGCCACACGCCCACACCATCAAAATGCCGAGGCAAACATTTCCAGATCAACACCGTATGAAAAAATTAGTGATTTTTTTAGTTGTGATTTCATTCTCTGCATGAAAGTTTAAAAGTAGCATATATTAATGCAGTATGAAGAAGAATGTTTTAATGTAGACACATAGAATCATCATACTGCTGTGATTATATGCATCAAGTGTTCATTCAAGGCTAAGGCAAAATATCCACATATATATGGTGTATTGTGACATGGCCTTAAAATATCGCAATATTAAAAAAAGGCCATATCGCCCAGCCCTAGTTCAATGATGCCATTTCTGTTTGTCATGTATAATTTTGTCTATTTTGTGTTTATCTATGAATAAACAGGTCAGTTTCTTGTTACGAACCATTGTGTATTATTCAAACTCTCCTAATTCAGCAGGCTAGTTGTTATCAAGAGTACTAAAACCCTTTTCAACATGATTCTGACAACTAAGTAGGCTAAATAACTTTAAACTTCAATACATGCTCGGATAGGCCAGTATCGGTCAGTATCGGTATCGGTCAGTATCGGTATCGGATCGGAAGTGCAAAAACATTATCGGTATCGGATCGGAAGTGCAAAAACCTGGATCGGGACATCCCTAATTATGGATACTCCCAAACAATGTTCCCTCTAATTTTCCATCTGATTTGCAGGTTGTTTGATTGATCGATTGAAACTTTTACTAGCAGATTGCAAAGAAAGATAATACATTATATGAAACAGTACAGTTTACACAGTACAGTACATATTCCGTACAATTGACCACTAAATGGTAACACCCGCATAAGTTTTTAAACTTTTTTTAAGTTAGGGTCCACGTTAATCATTTCATGGTAATGTGTGTAAGGTGTGTAATTTGTTGTGAGTTCATGCATTGTGTTGGTTTTGTTCTTTGAAAAAGGTGATGTTCATGCACGGTTCATTTTGTGCACCAGTAAAAAAAAAACATAACTTTTTCTTGAATTTGAAAAAAAAAACAATTAATTTTTCACTAAAGAAGGGTTCGGTGAATGCACATATGAAACTGGTGGGGTTCGGTACCTCCAACAAGGTTAAGAACCACTGCTATACACAAACTATATCAGTAATCTGATTCATGTGTGCATGTAAACATACTAACTGTAAATCCCTACCACACACGCCCACACCCAAGGTGCACGTGCTGCCAAGCCACTGTTGAGTCTGTGTACAGTCAAAAGGTTAAATATTACAGCAGCCTTTAATCAAGAACTGTTCTCAATATCCTCCCTATGTGGTCCTCTTCTTGACCCCTGGTCTTGACAGCAAGGCTAGACGATACAGTAACACCCAAGTCTACACTTTCTTTCATCTCCAGCTCCTCATTTGAATTCCTAATGTGTTTGTGCTTGTCCGAAAGGTGCATGATAGCCTGCATGTTTGCTTGTGTGCACATTTGAACGCATGCGTTCGAATGTGCGTGTGTGTGTTTGCGTGTGCATGTCGGTATTTGGCTGTATAAGAAGGGAATATTTGAATAACAGCCTAGTAAATATCAGGGCTGGGTTTATTGGTTTTGAAGCATTTGTTGGGAAACACTAAAGCAAGGAAGGTCTTTAGCAGAGTGTCAGGGCAGTGCTACTATCTAGGTCAAAAAGAACATTAAGGAAATCCGCTTTGACATTAAAAGGTTGACATAGGAAATGTTTCGAGATTAAAGGTGCAAAGCATAAAAAGGGGTCGTATTTGTAATCTACTGTACATTTAAAAACACTTCCTTGTTGTACCTAACCTGTAATGGTGGTGCTTTGGTCCAAATTTAGCAGGGTGTGTGACAGACGAACTATGCTGGGACTCCAACGATGGATGGATAATTTAACATGCATTTGGACTGTGGTAGACGTGGACATTCATAGTCCACATAGAAATAGAGTTCTTGAGACCGACTGGCAGGATGTACCTGACCATCCATCCATCCATCCATCCATCTTCTTCCGCTTATCCAAGGTCGGGTCGCGGGGGCAGCAGCCTAAGCAGGGAAGCCCGGACTTTCCTCTCCCCATCCACTTTGTCCAGCTCTTCCCGGGGGATCCCGAGGCGTTCCCAGGCCAGCCGGGAGACATAGTCTTCCCAACGAACGGTTGGACGTGCCCTAAACACCTCCCGAGGGAGGCGTTCGGGTGGCATCCTGACCAGATGCCCGAACCACCTCATCTGGCTCCTCTCGATGTGGAGGAGCAGTGGCTTTACTTTGAGCTCCCCCCGGATGGCAGAGCTTCTCACCCTATCTCTAAGGGAGAACCCCGCCACCCGGTGGAGGAAACTCATTTCGGCCGCCTGTACCCGTGATCTTGTCCTTTCGGTCATAACCCAAAGCTCATGACCATAGGTGAGGATGGGAACGTAGATCGACCGATAAATTGAGAGCTTTGCCTTCCGGCTCAGCTCCTTCTTCACCACAACGGATTGATACAGCGTCCGCATTACTGAAGACGCCGCACCAATCCTTCTGTTGATCTCACGATCCACTTTTCCCTCACTCATGAACAGGACTCCTAGGTACTTGAACTCCTCCACTTGGGGCAGGGTCTCCTCCCCAACCCGGAGATGGCACTCCACCCTTTTCCGGGCGAGAACCATGGACTCGGACTTGGAGGTGCTGATTCTCATCCCAGTCGCTTCACACTCGGCTGCAAACCGATCCAGTGAGAGCTGAAGATCCTGGCCAGATGAAGCCATCAGGACCACATCATCTGCAAATGCAGAGACCTAACCCTGCAGCCACCAAACCGGATCCCCTCAACGCCTTGACTGCGCCTATAAATTCTGTCCATAAAAGTTATGAACAGAATCGGTGACAAAGGGCAGCCTTTGCGGAGTCCAACCCTCACTGGAAACGTGTCCGTCTTACTGCCGGCCGGCAATGCGGACAAAGCTCTGACACTGATCGTACAGGGAGTGGACAGCCACAATCAGACAGTCCGATATCCCATACTCTCTGAGCACTCCTCAGAGGACCTCCCGAGGGACACGGTCAAATGCCTTCTCCAAGTCCACAAAGCACATGTGGACTTGGAGAAGTCCACAGTAAGGGTACATGGGCAAACTCCCATGTACCCTTAAGGACCCTGCCGAGAGTATAGAGCTGGTCCACAGTTCCACGACCAGGACATAAACCACACTGTTCCTCCTGAATCCGAGGTTCGACTATCCGGCGTAGCCTCCTTTCCAGTACACCTGAATAGACCTTACCGGGAAGGCTGAGGAGTGTGATCCCACGATATTTGGAACACATCCTCCGGTTCCCCTGCTTAAAGAGAGGAACCACCACCCCGGTCTGCCAATCCAGAGGTACCGCCCCCGTACAATACAGAGGTACACCCATTGCGTAGATGTACCTGATGTCTAACTCAATATGATTGGGGAAAAACTGAATGAGGAACCAAATAAATCTAAAACCCAAACTTTGACCACTGCAGACCATCAACCGGTGGCATTGGTAACTAAGTATTGGGTGGAACCATGCTCCTCTATTATGGGGAGAAGCCAAATCAAAAGTTTGTCAAAAGAACGCCGTTTTTTTTTTTTTACATAGAACCAAGTCGAGGCGACATATTGACACACCTGTGTCTGATTTTACAGAGCGAGCTGAAATACCAGGACCAAACAATTTATATGCGTGAGAGCATCTGCACTTGAGTGTGACGTGTGAAAAACAAGTGTACTTTCAAAGATGACGACAAAGCGAAGTGTTGCGATACTCTATATATTTGTTCAACTTTTTGAATTCACGCCTGACAATTCGGGCTTTTAACTCCAATTCCACCCCAGTTCTAGTAACACCACAGAATAATGGCGTACAACGATATTGCTGACTTTACGGAACATAAAGGGGAAACTAAAGCTCAAACTTGTAGATAGTGTACGTCAGCTAGAATACTGACAAAATTGTCTTACATGTGAAGTGAATTATATTTATATAGCGCTTTTCTCTGGAGACTCAAAGCGCTTTACATAGTGAATCCCATTATCTACATCTGTAAGCTACATTTAAACCAGTGTGGGTGGCACTGGGAGCAGGTGGGTAAAGTGTCTTGCTCAAGGACACAACGAAGGTAACTAGGATGGCGAAAGCGAGGATCGAACCAGGAACCCTCAAGTTGCTGGCACGGCCGCTCTACCAACCGAGCTATGTCATTAGATAGAAAGTCAAAGGTTATAGAACAGAAGCAGCACTGCCTCTTACATCCATAGATACAACAGAGGGTGAATGGGACCGATAGGTGAAGTAGCGCCACTTTATACTAAATATAAGTAGATTGGTAGGGAATCAGAATCAAAATCAGAGCGACATATTTTTTTGTAATTTGGTGGGTTTGTATGATGTTAAGCACATCATGACACACTAATTAAAAATATAAGTCAGTAGCTTGCAGAAGCATTAATGGTTGTTTAGGGCCACAACAACTAAGGGGGCCACATAGTATGATTGAGGTGACCAGTCAATTTCAGTAGATGATCGTCATCGTGGTCGCTGTGCTCTGCACCTGTTTGCTTGTTCTACTTTGATGGACATAATTAACTCATGGGTAAAATTGTACTTTGTCTCTGCTAATCTTTAATTCAGCAGTGTGTCAACGTGACCTTTGTAATATGTTTAGTTCAGTTTAGCAGCATCGTGCAGCATCTATTCAAAAGCCCTATAGAGACAATTGCGAATTTAGCTTCACTTCGAAGCCTTCATTGTGACAGATGTATGGCCGTATTTCTAAAGCGATCGTACAATTTAAGTTTATATTGTAGCCACACATTTCCCCTAAATATATTATGTCTAAATAATACATTACTTTTATAGCTTTTGCCAATTTTCTGTGTTTTGTTTACTTTTTCAAATACTGCCAAAGTGTAATTGCAGTTTTGAACTAGTATCACTGCCATAGGAGATATTGAACAGTTTTATTTTCCAGTTAGTTAGCCCTGTTAAACAATTATTTTACCTTTTCATATAAACTTTGGACATTACCTGTAATACAGACAGATGACAGGCGACCCCGAACGGGACGAGCGGTAGAAAATGGATGGATGGAAGGACAAACAGATGACTATTGATTATATTGGATTGACCTGAATTGTAGTTGTCAATGTAGTATTTTTGTTTATTGTTCATAAGTGATTATTTATAATGAATACAAATCTTTGCATCACTTCTGAAATATTTTTGCATTATTTCTTATTAAAGACATACTTGAACTGCATTTGTGTTAGTTGTGTCCTCTATGCACACATACTCAGGCTCCCATAGCCAAATCTAATTCTGGTTACCAAGAGTAACACAGTAAACTTTAGTTTGCTGTTAAATGGTTTCGGGCCTGACCATAGTAAACTAATTAAATACATAATTTGAATATTTTCATAGGCAGAGCATAACAAATCCTGTTTACGACTTTCTAAATACGTTTTTTTTCTTTACATTAAGACAGCCCTCCAGACAGGAAATAACACCCAGACAATCACCTTTACACATCGCAAACTTGAGAGTGCAATGTGGCGAGTGACAACCTATTATAATAATCACTAGGCTACTGTCAGCTCTATATCCCCTATAGCGTATCACACAAATAATATTAAAGACCAAAATCAGGCCAGAAATACAACCTTGTTTAGGGCCATGTGCTTATTTAACTGCTGGAGGAGCTTCACAATCACCAGCTGAACATTATTCTCTTCAACACTTGAGACATTGAACTAGTTATGTGCGGATCGATACTTAAATATCAATACCGCTGGATCTTTATGCTCTGATGTCAATTCGCAAATGAAAATATCAATAATTCTAATACTTTAGACTAAAGACTTAGACTTAGACTTCCTTTTTATTGTCATTCAAATTTGAACTTTACAGTACAGATAAGAACAAAATTTCGTTACATAAGCTCATGGTAGTGCAGGATAAAAAAGCAATAAGGTGCATGTATAAATAAATAAATAGGTTATTGTACAGATTAATATATTGCACTTTTTCATATGCGTCCACGTTTATGGATGTATGTTATATTGTCTTTTTTATTCCAGCGAGTTAATCCATTTTGGGGGGAGTTGAGGGGATCATTTAATTATGATGCGTTCAAGAGTCTTACGGCCTGAGGGAAGAAGCTGTTACAGAACCTGAAGGTTCTGCTTCGGAGGCTGCGGAACCTCTTTCTAGAACCTCTTTTTAGCCCAGGCATGTCCAAAGTGCGGCCAGCTTAAGTTTTGTAGACCCACAACATGTGGGGGGGAAAAAAAGTGTGAAAAGGCATAATGTAATGATAAAAAAGCTGAAAATGTAATACAACATTTTACAAAATAAATTTATACAAAAAGTATGCAGGGGACATTTTGATATATTTTTATTTTGTAACCAAAAAAAATAGACACAAAAACATATCAGAACTTAGTTCCAGCTTTGTGTTAAAAGTGAACAATTGTTATAAATTGCTATCTATTATCAAAATTCCAGCTTTTTCTCATTACATTATGTCTTTTTGCTGTGGTTTTTCCGACAATATGTCACGGGCCAACAAAACTCCAGCTTTGGTCTGCCATTGGCTGGGACTTTGGTCACACTTGTAGTACCTAACGATATATACCGTATTTTTCGGACTATAAGTCGCAGTTTTTTTCATAGTTTGGCCGGGGGTGCGACTTATACTCAGGAGCGACTTATGTGTGAAATTATTTACACATTACCGTAAAATATCAAATAATAGTATTTAGCTCATTCATGTAAGAGACTAGACGTATAAGATTTCATGGGATTTAGCGATTAGGAGTGACAGATTGTTTGGTAAACGTATAGCATGTTCTATATGTTATAGTTATTTGAATGACTCTTACCATAATATGTTACGTTAACATACCAGGCACGTTCTCAGTTGGTTATTTATGCGTCATATAACGTACACTTATTCAGCCTGTTGTTCACTATTCTTTATTTATTTTAAATTGCCTTTCAAATGTCTATTCTTGCTGTTGGGTTTCATCAAATAATTTTCCCCAAAAAATGTGACTTATACTCCAGTGCGACTTATATATGTTTTTTTCCTTCTTTATTATGCATTTTCGGCAGGTGCGACTTATACTCCGGTGCGACTTATACTCCGAAAAATACGGTAGTACACTTTGTCACCTACAACACAAAGCTGAGACTAAGTTATGTTTCTAGATATATGTAATCTATATGTAATATATGTCTGTTTTCAGCATTTTTTTTTTTTTACAAAATAAAAAATGGCCTCTGTATACATTGATAACGCATTCAGTCCAAAATAACCAGAGGTGGGTAGTAACGCGCTACATTTACTCCGTTACATCTACTTGAGTAACTTTTGGGATAAATTGTACTTCTAAGAGTAGTTTTAATGCAACATACTTTTACTTTTACTTAAGTATATTTATAGAGAAGGAACGCTACTTTTACCCCGCTACTTTTATCTACATTCAGCTCGCTACTCGCTACTAATTTTTATCGATCTGTTAATGCACGCTTTGTTTGTTTTGGTCTGTCAGACAGACCTTCAAAGTGCCTGCCTTACTGGTGACGTTTCACTTCGTTCCACCAATCAGATGCAGTCACTGGTGACGTTGGACCAATCAAACAGAGCCAGGTGGTCACATGACCTGACTTAAACAAGTTGAAAAACTTATTGGGGTGTTACCATTTAGTGGTCAATTGTACGGAATGTGTACTGTACTGTGCAATCTAATAATAAAAGTTCCAATCAATCAATCAAAAGTGTGAAGGAAAAAATATACTTTTTTATTTTAACCGTACATCCCGTCAAAAGCCTAAAGACTGACCGCACATGAGGACGTTCCTGTCTTCACAATAAAAGTGCCGCTCCATCACGCCTGCGCTTTCAAAACAAGAATCTCCGAAAGCCAGCGCAAACAAGCTAGCAAGCTACGGAGTTTGACGCCAATATATTTCTTGTAAAGTGTATAAAAACGAATATGGAAGCTGGACAAACAAGATGCCAAAAACCCACCACTTTCATGTGGTATTAGACAGAAAGGAGGAACTTTTCTTCTCCTCCATTTGAAAACGTGGACGTTATCATCACAACTGTCTGATTACAATCAACGCAAGTCATCAGAATTAGGTAATACACCAACTTATATTCTTGTCTTCATGAAAGAAAGGAATCTATATGTTAAACATGCATGTATATTCATTAAAACCCCTTTAACATGTAAACAAAAACAGCTAAATAAATACATATAAATTATATACTGTATATATCAATGTATATGTATGTATGTATGTATATATATATATATATATATATATATATATATAAATATATATATATATATATATATATATATATATATATATATATGAGTGTGAATGTTGTCTGTCTATCTGTGTTGGCCCTGCGATGAGGTGGCGACTTGTCCAGGGTGTACCCCGCCTTCCGCCCGATTGTAGCTGAGATAGGCTCCAGCGCCCCCCGCGACCCCAAAAGGGAATAAGCGGTAGAAAATGGATGGATGGATGGAGTGTGTATGTTACTCATCAGTTACTCAGTACTTGAGTAGTTTTTTCACAACATACTTTTTACTTTTACTCAAGTAAATATTTGGGTGACTACTCCTTACTTTTACTTGAGTAATAAATCTCTAAAGTAACAGTACTCTTACTTGAGTACAATTTCTGGCTACTCTACCCACCTCTGAAAATAACACCATCGTTTTATTCTCCCTGGGATTTTATATTGCTTGAAGATGATCCCCCCCAAGGGCAGTAACACTTACAACACACTACTTTTTCAATTTCACCAGACACATAAGGTATATCTGTACAAAGTATCGGTATCGGATCTGTACCGCCGATAACAGCCGGAATTTTACTCGGTATCAGATTGGAAAGAAAGTCAGTGGTTTCAATACATTCAGTTCAGTTCCGTTTCAGTTTCAGTTTACTTCGAACATGCATACGATACAATGTAATGCCTCACACAATTCCAGTTGTTATATTACAGCACGTCCGAAAAGGAGTAGGAAGAAGCAGAGTTTATTTAATCCTACCCCATAGCAATTTTATCCAATTTCCTTGTTCTCTGTAACAGAACAGTGAACAAATAAATAAGAAATACATAATATTCCATAGTAAGCATACAAACATTGAGCCACATTGCAGTATTTACATTTGTACTCACAGCACAAAATAGCAAAATGGAAATGATATTTCTCGCACACTTCCTTGTTACCTAATAAAGTTATGCAATGTCGTATCGAACATCTGCATTTTATGAATACGCTTCATGAGAACGTTCCGCTTTTTTTATTTTTTTTACCCCTCGGAGGAAAGGAGATCTGCTTGTACCTCCACAGGACTGAGTAGCCTTTGTGACCAATTGACAGCCTGATAATTTATCGCCCTTTACGTCCTGTGACTTGAAGAAGAAAAAAAAAAAAACGTTCCTCGCCGACCTCTGAATTTTGAGGAGGGAAGTGTGTTTCGGCTCTTTGTCCTTGAAGGTGGGGTCACAAAACCTGGAATGCACAGGAAGGAAGTTAAAGGAGTATTGATATCTGTCAAAACCCCCTTTCTCTACTCCCCCCCCTCTTCCTTTGTTTCCTGCTCCCTCTTTTTTTTTTTTTGTTTAATGAGAAAAGGGATGAGGGAAGAATGAATAAGTGAGGTCCCGGACTAAAGGGGGTCTATATGAGTATGCGTGTGCATGATGTTGTGGAGGAGTTTCAGAGGCGGCGGGCTTTTTCCTCCTGGGCTGTCTCTCATCACGTCGTTTACCCCCCAGGAAGCTTTAGATGTCCGTCTGGCTTCATAATTCTCTTATCGAGCTAATCTGAGAGATAAGGAAAGGGGGAGTCGCAAGTGTTAACCCAGCACATCGGCGCTGGAATCCAATTGCAGCAGGCTCATTCCCAACTCGCCTGCCTGGGAGACCTGTTGGCTTTTGAGGGTCCTGTGTCCATGCAGACATTGCAACGCACAGATGCATGTGTATCGCAGCTTTTGTCGGTTTGTGTGTCTGCGTGTGCACTTCCCCACTCCCCCCCCTCGCACTGATACGGTTGCCACCCACTCGCAGGGCTGCTGGAGTATGATTGATCTGGGCAGAGGTAGTGGTCACATCCTGAACTGGAGTTGATTTCCTCTCCTCCCCGAATACAGACCTGGTGTTTATCATAGGCTCAGTGTCATGTTTGTATGTTTTCATAGATCAGAGCGCTTATAGGAGGTAGCATGGGAGGAGAGGAGGTGGGATCAAGTCTGAGAGGAAAAGGAAAGAAAGAAAAAATATAGTGAAATCACAAACACGCTTTCTTTCTCCGGCTTAGGGCGTAAATCCCTAACGGATGTTAAGTAGTCAGAAAAAGTGCTAACTGACCCACGGAAGTTTGACCGGGAGATTTGTTTTACATGTCAAAAAGGGGGGAAAAAGGTACTTTTTTTGTGATTATCGAGGTCCGAATGCAGCTGAGATAGGCTCCAGCAATCCCAGCAACCCCGAAACGGACAAGCGGTAGACAAATGGATGGACGGATGGAGGTCTGTGTGTCAAAAGACAGCTTCAACAAAATGAGTCTTATATTTAAAAATAGAAACATCTCAATTGACACCAAACTAGTGTTGTCCCGATACCAATATTTTGGCACCGGTACCAAAATTATTTCGATACTTTTCGGTACTTTTCTAAATAAAGGGGACCACGAAAGAATTGCGATATCGGCTTTATTTTAACAAAAAAATCATTAAACATTAAACATATGTTGTAGTCAGCTGGAGGCGTGTCTTAATGAAATTAAACAATGGATGTCCGCTAACTTCTTGCAACTCAACGCCAAGAAAACGAAAATGCTGATTATCGGTCCTGCTAAACACTGACATTTATTTAATAATACCACCTTAACATTTGACAACCAAACAATTACACAAGGCGATTCAGTAAAGAATCTGGGTATTATCTTCGACCCAACTCTCTCGTTTGAATCACACATTAAGAGTGTTACTAAAACGGCCTTCTTTCATCTCCGTAATATCGCTAAAATTCGTTCCATTTTGTCCACTAGCGACGCTGAGATCATTATTCATGCGTTCGTTACGTCTCGTCTCGACTACTGTAACGTATTATTTTCGGGTCTCCCTATGTCTTGCATTAAAAGATTACAATTGGTACAAAATGCGGCTGCTAGACTTTTGACAAGAACAAGAAAGTTTGATCATATTACGCCTATACTGGCTCACCTGCACTGGCTTCCTGTGCACTTAAGATGTGACTTTAAAGTTTTACTACTTACGTATAAAATACTACACGGTCTAGCTCCGTCCTATCTTGTTGATTGTATTGTGCCATATGTCCCGGCAAGAAATCTGCGTTCAAAGAACTCCGGCTTATTAGTGATTCCCAGAGCCCAAAAAAAGTCTGTGGGCTATAGAGCGTTTTCTATTCGGGCTTCAGTACTATGGAATGCCCTCCCGGTAACAATTAGGGATGCTACCTCAGTAGAAGCATTTAAGTCCCATCTTAAAACTCATTTGTATACTCTAGCTTTTAAATAGACCCCCCTTTTAGACCAGTTGATCTGCCGTTTCTTTTCTTTTCTCCTCTGCTCCCCTCTTCCTTGTGGAGGGGGGGGGGGCACAGGTCCGGTGGCCATGGATGAAGGGCTGGCTGTCTAGAGTCGGGACCCGGGGTGGACCGCTCGCCTGTGCATCGGCTGGGAACATCTCTGCGCTGCTGACCTGTCTCCGCTCGGGATGGTGTCCTGCTGGCCCCACTATGGACTGGACTCTCACAATATTATGTCAGACCCACTCGACATCCATTGCATTCGGTCTCCCCTGGGGGGGGGGGGGGGGGGGGGGGGGTTACCCACATATGCGGTCCTCTCCAAGGTTTCTCATAGTCATTCACATCGACGTCCCACTGGGGTGAGTTTTTCCTTGCCCTTATGTGGGGTTTGTACCGAGGATGTCGTTGTGGCTTGTGCAGCCCTTTGAGACACTTGTGATTTAGGGCTATATAAATAAACATTGATTGATTGATTGATTGATATGTTTCTTATTACAAGTTTGTCCTTAAATAAAATAGTGAACATACCAGACAACTTGTCCTTTAGTAGTAAGTAAACAAACAAAGGCTCTTAGTCTGCTGACGTATGCAGTAACATATTGTGTCATTAATCATTCTATTATTTTGTCAACATTAAGGACAAGTGGTAGAAAATTAATTATTAATCTACTTGTTCATTTACTGTTAATATCTGCTCACTTTCTCTTTTAATATGTTCTGTCTACACTATCTACACTTCTGTTAAAATTTAATAATCACTTATTCTTCTGTTGTTTGGATACTTTACATTAGTTTTGGATGATGCCACAAATGTGGGTATCAATCCGATACTAAGTCGTTACAGGATCATACATTGGTCATATTCAAAGTCCTCATGTGTCCAAGGACATATTTCCTGAGTTTATAAACAAATTATATGAATTAAAAAAAAACGAAAGATGTTATGATTACGTCAAAAGATAGTGGCGTAATCATAGTAGTATCGACTAGATACATGCCTGTACTTGATATCATTACAGTGAATGTTAGGTGTAGATCCACCAATGGCGTTTGTTTGCATTTTGACGCCGGTGAGCTACGGTGTGTAGTGAAGCATGTTTAGCTATTCCTCGTCCTGCAGGAATTATACTTGTAAGAAACATACTTTATTTGTCGCCATGGAGGCGAGGATTAGCGATTTAGAAGTTAGCTGTTAGCTAGCTAGCCATGTCTTAAAAAGCACTTCTTCCTGAGGGCGTTTCAGTGTTATAACTTCACCTTTATTGTTAGTTTTTAAGCCAACATGTGTCCGTTTTCCCTTTTCTGTCTACACACTGTGTCCGTTTGCAAATACTCCGTGATTGTGCGCTACCGAACATGCTCGTCTGCTCGTAAACAAACATATATCAACAGCCTAAGAAATTTTATCGGAAATATCAATAATATAGAACTCATACATAGAGCGGATGGCAGAGAAGACTGGAGAGCCCTGATCGTCGATGCCTGTAAACAGGCCTGATACCCCATGATGACGATGATGATCGCGGTCTCAGACATTTGAATTTGTGGCAGCTTTTTCAGAAAGTTGCAATATTTTGAGGCTTGTTAGTGCTGTGATTTATGAATATGTTATCAATGTCTAAGTATTCCTTGTAACCTTAACCAATATGTTACTAATTTGCATGTTAATAAGCAACTAATTAATGGTGAATATGTTCCCCGTACTAAAGTGTTACCATGTTTTATTACTGGTGCACAAAATGAACCGTGCATGAACATCACCTTGTACAAAGAACAAAACCAACACAGTGCATAAACTCACAACAAATTACACACCTGCAAATCAGTCTGACTTCTGCTGTTGCCGTATCCGTAATACGCTGATAGGGAGAAGTTTTTAATTACACGATGAGTCGGGTGTGTCTTGACCTCCGCCGAACCCCTGAGCCCGACTCACCGAACCCCTAGGGTTCCATCGAACCCAGGTTAAGAACCACTGGTTTAGAGCATTTGTGAACTGTTGAGAAAGGATCTATAGGTGTCATTTTTATTGGTAAATGAGAGACTCAAACATCTATCAAGTAAATGTTGCCTGTTTGCTAGGTCAGCATTGCAAATGAAAATCTGCGACTTAATTGACTTACACTGAATTAATAAAAGATCAAATAAATATATAAATAGATGTCAACTAGAAAATATAACTACATTACCTAGGAGGCTTAGCAATATAGACAGGGAACGGAAGTCGGTCTAAGGTACGCGGGAGGATGACAGTTATGTCCTTTGAGCAACAAAGAGTTGATATGTTGTTACACGTTGCTGTACCTGCTTCGTCCGCACAAGAAACAACGTTTTTGATTAGACGGTGGATGTGCGCGTTTAAGTGCCTCTCCGGGACAAATTTGATTGCTCAAAATGACTCTGATTGTTCAAAATGTGCGGGAAAGTTGCCGGCTTTGGAAAAAGTTGCGACGTCGTGCATAATACTTAAAGATTGTTTGAATTTGAGTGATCATGGGATCGCAAAATACTGCAATCCTGAATTACAAATAACTGCAGAACTGTACTAAGTGTGATTATAGCCCTGTTTGGTTACATATTTTTGCCATCTATCCATCCATTGATCCATTATCCATCTATTGAGCGTATTGTTTTTAGGGTCTTGGCATGAGCTAATAACATGACTACATGCTGGACCGATTGGCAGTCAGACACAGGACACTGAGTGGGTATTGACAGGACAGTTACTAGGAATTATAGGCCATTTAAAAGAATATCCATGCGGGCCCTACTACCCCATTAATTCCCTGTGTGTGTGACAGTGTGGGCTCCAGCGAGCGGTGGGACCTTAGAATTGTCATCATCTTTCCCCCCTATAGGAAGGCACTGTGGGTATTGGTTCAATGTCAAGTACAACAATGCTACCATTGCTCTAAAGCAGACCTGGACAAATTAAGGCCCGTTAAGCTTTTCAATCTGGCCCGTCGGACATTCCCAAATATTTTTAGATATTTCAGATGGAAACTGTAGCCGCCATTATTATGTGCAGTGACGTTTTCAAATTACCATAAGTCTTGAACATACAACATATTTCAATGGTTGGAATCTGGGCTTTTGCATGCTGGTTACTATGGTAATCTAAGTCACAGCAGCTGAGATGACGCACCAAGCACTGTGGGTGGGGAGCGTTTCCACAGAGTCTTTCCAGAGCGGCCAGCCTGTGTCAGAGACAGACGTGGAACGGGATTTTTACAACAAAGTTCTAAAGCTTAGTGATATATCAGATGTATCAGATTGTAGGTGGGTTTATTTTTTACCCTTCGCATTCATATTTCGCTGTGTTTGTTGCATTTCTGTTGCGTTTCGCTTGATTGTAAAATATGTCGATTGATAGGGGGTGTGACGTTCATAAGTTGTTAATATTCAGTGTTTTATCATTCATAGTTAATATTGTAAATCCCACATTCTTTATTTTCATGTACATTCTGGGCGTTTCATTCAGTAAAAATTTTTTAAATTCCATTCCGTTTTTTCAGGCGGTCTGTCACAACGTTTTTAGCATTCAGACATTATTGTGAGGTTTTGTATTAGTGTTCCTAAAAATATATATACCGGCCCCCAGACACATTTTTTTTCTCTAAATTTGGCCCCCCGAGGCAAAATATGTGCCCAGGCCTGCTCTAAAGTATACTTATAAATAGGAAATGATTCATAATCAATAAGCCATTCCAGCGTCAGGCTGTGACAAACAATAGCAAATATTGTGTTTAAAGAAAAAAACAGTAAAACAAAACCAAAACACAAAAAAGTCTGCTTCAGTTACAAAACTTCCAGTGGTGAAGGCTTATTTAAAAACATTTAAATGTCAAAGATCATTTGTTTGGCCCTTTCTCCTTCACATAATTCATTTGATTGATATTGATTACCTGAAGTGGAGTTAAAGGGGAACATTATCACCAGACCTATGTAAGCGTCAATATATACCTTGATGTTGCAGAAAAAAGACCATATATTTTTTTAAGCGATTTCCGAACTCTAAATGGGTGAATTTTGGCGAATTAAACGCCTTTCTAATATTCGCTCTCGGAGCGATGACGTCACAACGTGGCGTCACATCGGGAAGCAATCCGCCATTTTCTCAAACACTGAGTCAAATCAGCTCTGTTATTTTCCGTTTTTTCGACTGTTTTCCGTACCTTGGAGACATCATGCCTCGTCGGTGTGTTGTCGGAGGGTGTAACAACACGAACAGAGACGGATTCAAGTTGCACCAGTGGCCCAAAGATGCGAAAGTGGCAAGAAATTGGACGTTTGTTCCGCACACTTTACCGACGAAAGCTATGCTACGACAGAGATGGCAAGAACGTGTGGATATCCTGCGACACTCAAAGCAGATGCATTTCCAACGATAAAGTCAAAGAAATCTGCCGCCAGACCCCCTTTGAATCTGCCGGAGTGTGTGAGCAATTCAAGGACAAAGGCCCTCGGTAGCACGGCAAGCAATGGCGGCAGTTTGTTCCCGCAGACGAGCGAGCTAAACCCCCTGGATGTCTTGGCTCACACCGAAGATGATCAAGAGAAGAATATCAACCCTAGCTTCCCTGGCCTGCTGACATGAGGGTATGTCTACAGAATATATTAATTGATGAAAATTGGGCTGTCTGCACTCTCAAAGTGCATGTTGTTGCCAAATGTATTTCATATGCTGTAAACCTAGTTCATAGTTGTAATGAATAATGCCAAACAAACACATACCAATCGTTGGTTAGAAGGCGATTGCCAAATTCGTCCTCGCTTTCTCCCGTGTCGCTGGCTGTCGTGTCGTTTTCGTCGGTTTCGCTTGCATACGGTTCAAACCGATATGGCTCAATAGCTTCAGTTTCTTCTTCAATTTCGTTTTCGCTACCTGCCTCCACACTACAACCATCCGTTTCAATACATCCGTAATCTGTTGAATCGCTTAAGCCGCTGAAATCCGAGTCTGAATCCGAGCTAATGTCGCTATAGCTTGCTGTTCTTTCCGCCATGTTTTTGTGTTGGCTTCACTATGTGACGTCACAGGAAAATGGACGGGTGTTTATAACGATGGTTAAAATCAGGCACTTTGAAGCTTTTTTTAGGGATATTGCGTGATGGGTAACATTTTGAAAAAAACTTCGAAAAATATAATAAGCCACTGGGAACTGATTTTTAATGGTTTTAACCCTTCTGAAATTGTGATAATGTTCCCCTTTAAAGTACCTCGGGGTGCGGGTGATGTAAGGATGGACAACGATATTATCAGGCAGATGGGTGCGGCATCCACATGACATCTTGGTGAAAAGGAGTTAAAAAGCAAATCTCTCAATTTAGCAGTTCGTCTATATTCTTACCCTCACCTATAGTCATTAGCTTCGGGTACATGTGGTCGAATTAGGTTTTCTTCGTCGGGTGGCTGGGCTCTTAGAGACCCAGTGAGAAGATCTGTTGTCTCTTTGAGTAGGCAGAAACTTTGAGTAGAGTAGCTGCTTTTCTACTTTGAGAGGAGCCTGATGAGGTGACTCAAGCATTTGGTCAGGATGCCTCCAGGACGCTTCTAAGGGGAGTTGTTCATGGATATCCGATTGGCAGGAGGCCTTGGAGAAGACCCAGGACATGTTGTAGAGACTGTCTTTTAACTGGCTTAGAAATGCCTCAGGATCCCCTGGGAAGGATTTGGATGAAGTAGCTGGGGAGAGGGAAGTCCGGGCTTCTCAGCTTCGACTGCTGGCCCAGTGACCCGACCCTGGATAAGTGGAAGAAGATAGATGGATGATAATTAAGTCATTGGAGAAATTAAGCACCTTATCAGCTTTGTGCAAAATTTATATCTTGTTGCAACACAGCAGGTGCACATATGTAGGAATTATTTTAGCAACAGTTTCCAAGTGTTTTTTTCTGTCCTTTTTCTTGTGAAGAAAATGCCAGATTTATAGTACAGTATCATTTACAATACCCTTTGAAGGGAGACGGTCAGCTAACAAACTGTAAAACTAAGACTCGAGACTGGGCTTTATATTCTATGTGGCTTTTTTAGGACACAAACACTATCAATCAATCAATCAATCAATCAAGCTTTATTGCAGACTGCAACATACAAGTAGACATACAATCACATACAGTACATAAAACAAACAAAAATACAGTATAAAAGGCATTATCACACACTATTAAAAACAATGCTTGTGCATATTCAGTTTAATATGCATCATTTAATAATGCATCTAATAAATAAATAAAAGCAGCCATAAAAAAAAAATATATACCGTATTTCTTGGACTATAAGTCGCAGTTTTTTTCATAGTTTGGCCGGGCTCCAGTGCGACTTATATATGTTTTTTTCCTTTTTTTATTATGCATTTTCGGCAGGTGCTACTTAAACTCCGGTGCGATTTATACTCCCCAAAATACGGTACTTTAAAAATGTGTCTACACATTCTATAAAAGGCGCAGACACCAGTGTTTCCATACATACGATTGGTACCTAACAGAACTACACAACTACTATGAGCTCTTTTGGACTCATTTTAAAACAATAAACACATGAAGTCGGTGAAGATATCCTGCCTACTGAAACAGGTGAGTGTTGAACTATCAGCTTCTAAGCGCAGTCACAACAAACTGGATATTATTTCGCAAAAACAGGTCATTGCAACAACTTGCCAGATGAACTGGCTGAAATTGCATCACCGTCCTGTCTCTAATAAAACTACATTCTGGGTAGCATAACTCCTCTTCAAATGTTGTTTCTGTAAACCCCAGTTGTTTACATGAATAACAAATTATGTTTTTTCAGCTACAAAAGCGGTGTCGGCGATGGAATATAATGTTCCTTTGGTCCAGGTTCACCCGGTCCATGGCTGCAGGTTTCCTGGTGTTTTGTTCAATCCGTGTTTTCAGTCCCGTGTGTACTGCGGGAGTAGTTTCCTGAGCTTCACTATTCTGAATCACTGGCTGGCTTGTCTGCCAACAGCAGAATGACATATTTCCTGGAACAGGTGGCTTCTTTTGCAGTAATTATTAATCAAAGGTGTCGTTCAGATGCCATGCGTTTACAGACCTCTTAATAAAATGTCATACCGCCAAGTTCCGTTTGGCAAACATGACTCACAAACAGAACTTTTTTTATTCAATTTGTACCGTACTTAATTTCTTTCAGATATCTCGTTTTTGACAGTTTGAGTGTTGTATAATATCTCGTCATCTTTTATTACAACACTACATTGTGCATTTTTATTTTGGAATACAATAATGAACACATTCTGGACTTTCTTAAGAAACCCCGAGTCACTGCATTTGTCTCCTCCTCTGCTCTGACTTTTTGGCCAAGATTATAGAGCATGCAGTATATTGAGTAATGGCATGCCATGAGAAGATCCTACCTTCTAATTATCCTTCTGTCTTTTTTTGTTCCTATAGATTGTTCTCTGCCTCTGATTTGTTGGCATTGTCTGCCTCCTTTAATCTGTGCTTACTGCTGATAGTGGGATGATGTGAATTGAAGGGCAGAGGGTCTTCAATGACTAACACATGCGCTCACTTATCTACACGTCCATCCTTTATGCATCTACTGTTTTACTCTGGGGTCATATTGTGCAAAACCCACTTTTCTTACCTGTTATTACCTGTTTTTGTGTATTTGGGATCCCCATAAATCCCAAAAATGTGCTAAACAATGGAGTCGTGGTGGAGATATTATTGAAACTATTTTGCCTTGTTCCAGATTATGTCCTATCTTGCCATGTTTACATCAGTGGATAGCTCTATAAATGGTTGAAGTTTACCAGAAGACCTTTGTACGAGTGCTCCATTTTTTTTAGTTGTAGTCATAACAAATCCATGTCCACAACAGTGTTAATTTTGGCAGCAGTTTTAAATTGAGTTTGTCATAGTCTTAATAATAATAATAATAATAGTTTTAGTCCAATTTTAGTCAACTATGCGACACAACATTTTGTTCAGCTAAAGTCGACTACAATATAAAAAACAAAACCCAAAACAAGTGAAGTTGGCACGTTGTGTAATTTGTAAATAAAAACAGAATACAATGATTTGCAAATCCTTTTCAACTTAAATTCAATTGACTAAACTGCAAAGACAAGGCATTTTATGCACAAATTGAGAAACTTAATTTTTTTTGTTGCTAATAATCATTAACTTAGAATTTAATGGCAGCAACACAATGCAAAAAAGTTGGTACAGAGGCATTTTTAACACTGTGTTACATGGCCTTTCCTTTTAACAACACTCAGTAAACGTTTGGGAACTGAGGAGACCAATTTTTTAAGCATTTCAGATAGAATTCTTTCCCATTCTTGCTTGATGTACAGTTTAAAGTTGTTCAACAGTCCGGGGGTCTCCGTTGTTGTATTTTACGCTTCATAATGCGCCACACATTTTCAATGGGAGACATGTCTGGACTACAGGCAGGCCAGTCTAGTACCCACACTCTTTTACTATGAAGCCACTTTGATGAAACACGTGGCTTGGCATTGTCTTGCTGAAATAAGCAGGGGCGTCCATGGTAACGTTGCTTGGATGGCAACATATGTTGCTCCAAAACCTGTATGTATCTTTCAGCATTAATAGCGCCTTCACAGATGTGTAAGTTACCCATGTCTTGGGCACTAATACACCCCCATACCATCACTGATGCTGGCTTTTCATTTTTGCACCTATAACAATCCGGATGGTTCTTTTCCTCTTTGGTCCGAAGGACACGACGTCCACAGTTTCCAAAAACAATTTGAATACTGGACTTGTCAGACCACAGAACACTTTTCCACTTTGTATCAGTCCATCTTAGATGAGCTCAGGCCCAGCGAAGCTGATGGCGTTTCTGGGTGTTGTTGATAAACGGTTTTCGCCTTGCATAGGAGAGTTTTAACTTGCACTTACAGATGTAGCGACCAACTGCAGTTACTGACAGTGGGTTTTTGAAGTGTTCCTGAGCCCATGTGGTGATATCCTTTACACACTGATGTCGCTTGTTGATGCAGTACAGCCTGAGGGATCGAAGGTCACGGGCTAAGCTGCTTACGTGCAGTGATTTCTCCAGATTCTCTGAACCCTTTGATGATATTACGGACCGTAGATGGTGAAATCCCTAAATTCCTTGCAATAGCTGGTTCAGAAAGGTTTTTCTTAAACTGTTCAACAATTTGTTCACGCATTTGTTGACAAAGTGGTGACCCTCGCCCCATCCTTGTTTGTGAATGACTGAGCATTTCATGGAATCTACGTTTATACCCAATCATGGCACCCACCTGTTCCCAATTTGCCTGTTCACCTGTGGGATGTTCCAAATAAGTGTTTGATGAGCATTCCTCAACTTTATCAGTATTTATTGCCACCTTTCCCAACATCTTCGTCATGTGTTGCTGGCATCAAATCCTAAAGTTAATGATTATTTGCAAAAAAAAACATTTTTATCAGTTTGAACATCAAATATGTTGTCTTTGTAGCATATTCAACTGAATATGGGTTGAAAATGATTTGCAAATCATTGTATTCCGTTTATATTTACATCTAACACAATTTCCCAACTCATATGGAAACGGGGTTTGTATATAATTTACGCAACATTCAGACCAAAGCCCCATCATTACATGTTATGTAGACCACAATTAGGTGTTTTAATAATCATAATGACACCTTTTAGTCATACAGATATCAGTGGAACTGTCCATGCAGTGTACTACAAAAACGTGTGTATGAATTAGTTTTAAATTCTGCTCGGCATGTCTGCTTATCTTAAATGAACATTACCGATTTGCAGTCAGTCACATGACACAATGATGTTATCTGACTAAAACCTTGATTGGCATTTGTGTGCAAAGTTGTGAGCCGATCTGTGTGAAGTGTAACACTTTCCATCTTAGCGGCACCAGCTGCAAACAACAATTACTGTATATGTACTCCGCCAGACACTCATGGGACATGTCCAAATCATCCAAGAAGCAGTCTTCAGCGCTCCTCTGCCTGTTTTGGACATATGTTGTGTAGAACTCCACAGGCAAGCTTGAATAGAATGGGATTATGGACACATAAATGACATCTGGTCTTTTTGAAATTAAAAACCCAAGCAGGGACTGTCTCTCATAAATCCCATAACTGCATCAACGTGAACATGTCATCAGGCTATAAATCAACAGGTCAGAACATTTTCTCTATGGATGAAAAGATGATCCACGAAAATAAAAGACAGAGGGTCGACTGGAAAAAAAAAACTGATGTACAAGCAAGATTAAATATCAGAAATCAAGATTCATTACACTTTAACATCCTTATAATATTCAAACACATTGTGTTTTAACTATGTTAGACCTTTTTTCATGTAGTACATTGCCTTACAAAGACATGCTAGGTTTATCCTAACAGACAGAGAATAAGCAACAACAAAAGCAGAAATTAAACAGTAATTTGTATTTAATTGAGTGAAATAAGTATGTGATGACTCCCTTCCAAATAGGAAGAATTGTAATCCCCATTTATTTATGATAATATTGTGATCATACATGTGTATAAAGTACATGTGTATACCAGTGTCAGCGGTATAATCACACTTGCACTCTTCTCCATCGGTAAGGTCTTTTGTTAGCCAATACATACTCACACAAAATGACACCATTGTTACATAAACAATAAAACATTTTTTTACATTTTTAAAATTATTTGAATTAAAATTAAAAAAAATAAATAAATAATTTATGTAAAATAATTTATATAAATTACAATTATTATTATTTTTTTTAAATTAAGGTTTTAAAATGAATCAAATAAGTTAACTTTGATGAATGTTTTGTAAAAAAAAAAATATTCATGGGAAAGTGCAAAATAAAAAAATCAACATGATTAAAAAAATGCATTTGCAAATTTCCCTTCACATCTCTGACCTGGATTCAAACCCAACACGATTGTTTACAACACCTGCACTAACGAGAATGTTCAGGAACATTTGCAATTGTATTGTTGTTAGTGACACAGCTAAGGAGCTAAAATTTTATATGAAGCACAGTGTCATTCATTCTATGACATTTTACAGGAAGTTCAAGTGTCGCACCAACATACCAAAGAAAATAGAAATGGGACCCATTACCTCCCTGCTTGACACTCAGTATCAAGGGTTGGAATTGGCGGTTAAATCACCAAAAATTATTCCTGGGCGTGGCCACCACTGCTGCTCACTGCTCCCCTCACCTACCAAAGGGTGATCAAGGGTGATGGGTCAAATTCAGAGAACAATTTTTGCCACACCTCGTGTGTGTGTGACAATCATTGGTACTTTAACTTCAAACTTTTGACATGTACTTCAATACTTTGATAAATAAAGGTGACCACAAAAAAATGGCTTTATTTTAACAAAAAATCTTATGATCCATTAAACATACGTTTCTTATTGCAATACAATTTAAAAAAATTGTCGGAAACTTGTTAGAATAATTATGTATATATTATCACACAACTTTTATGCTTAAGGGCCGTTGCTATAATTATTGTCAATTGTGCTGAAGTGGTATTTTTCTTTGTCTGTGCAAAGCCGGCAATCCAAAAGTTTGCAAGCTCGTCTGGTATCAGTGTCTGTGTGCAGGAACAGCCTGCTGACTGCCAGGGCCGAACACCGCCGTGACGCAGACAAAGTAGAGACAAGGCGATATCACCAGCGTCAACACATTTGCATTTTGTATCATCATATATTGTGTCTAACTGGAGTTGTCGAGATTACCCCCTTACCTCAGCGACAGCTTCAGTGATGTAAACAGGGACCTCCCAAATAAATAGAGGAAGCACGCGGGCTGGACTTTTAGAACGTAGTTTGGATCTGTAACTAGAATACAGCCCAAAACACGTGTCTCCTCATTGAGCCAAATTGAACTCTGTCTCTGCATGATTCCTTGCTTCTCGTCTGTTTAATAGATGTCATCAGTGTTTGAACCTGACATAACTCGCATGGCTGCAGCGGTTGTGACCCCAAGATGCAGGAAACAGCAGAACGACATGCAGGTAAGAGTTTCCATTATACTCAAACAAGGAGGAGAAGTCCAGCATAAGGTCCAGCATAAGGTCCCTAACATAGTCAATGCTCGAGCACCGAGGAGCAGGGGAGGCAGGCATAAATAGCCGCCTGATTGGCAACTGCAACCAGGTGTGCCAGGCTGCTAATCAGGGACAGGTGAGGCAAACGAGCTCTGAGGGAGACAAGCAGTTAGGGGAACAAAAAAAAAGAGCGCAGGAAGGGGAACAAAAATAAGAGCGCCTACAGGAAACAAACACCAGACAAGGGACCACCACCATTAAATAACATAGTGAACACACTTTATTTTAGTAGTACGTAAGCAAATAGGTTACTAATGCTCCTTAATTTGGCTGCTGACATATGCGGTAACATATTGTGTCATTTCTCATTGTATTATTTCGTCAAAAATATGAGGGCCAATGGATGGATTATTAATCTACTTGTTATTTACTGTTATTATCTGGCTATTTTCCTTTTTAACATATTCCATCTGCACGTCTGTTGAAATGTAAGAGGGCTCTTATTCTTCTGAAGTTTGAATACTTTACCTAAGTTTTGTGTGATACCACAAATTGGGGGTATCGATGCGATACCAAGTAGTGACAGGTGCATTTGTCATATATAAAGTCTTCATGGGTCCTGGGACGTATTTCCTGAGTTTATAAACTTTAAAAATGATTTAAAAAAAAGGAAAAGCAGACTTTTATTTTGAGGCCTACTTGCAACTATACTAAAAAAACAATTTTTTTTTCATTTCTATGAAGTTATTTTTATGTTGTTTTATTGAACATTTAATTTAATAAAGATGTATGTTTTGTACTAAAACACATGGATGGCAAATACAATGTTCAATAATATTTGTTTTGGTTCAAAATCAATTCAAACAAACTATCAACCCTTTCCGACACAACTCAGACCTGCGATCCACCCTAGAATGTCTGCATTGGAAGACCAGCACTAACGCTGTGCGCCATCAATATTTAGGGACATTTGCTGTTGTACCAGTGACGCAGCAGGAAGGGACTAGGACATACTTGCCAACCTTGAGACCTCCGATTTCGGGAGGTGGGAGGGCGTAGTTGGGGCGGGGGTGTGGTTGGGGGCGTGGTTAAGAGGGGAGGAGTATATTTACAGCTAGAATTCACCAAGTCAAGTATTTCATATATATACTGTATATATATAAGAAATATTTGTGGCCTCCAGCTCCGCCTGGATTTCGGGAGATTTTCGGGAGGAAATTTGTCCCGCGAGGTTTTCGGGAGAGGCGCTTAATTTCGGGAGTCTCCCGGAAAATCCGGGAGGGTTGGCAAGTATGGACTAGGAACGCCTTTGCTGTAAAATTTCATATGCAACCCCCTGTCATTCATTAATTGACATCTTACATGCGCTTATTAACGCAAAACTGGGCTCCCCGGAGATTTGCGTAATTTTTTATTTTATTGAATTTTTTCCTAGATGGCGCCGCTGTAGTGGCTGCTGTTGGCAGGAGCTCTGTGCTCTTGTAACATCCTTTTGTCTTCCTGATGTTTCCCTCTTGTTTTTATGTGTTTTTAGTTTTTTTTTTGCCTTTTGGGACTGTGTGACAAGGGGTCGCACTTCCCTGACTTCTGTGGTGCTTTTTTGTGAACTTCTAGATCTGCCTCCCGGGAGCCTTTTGGCCATGGAGACCAGCTGCTGGGTCTCTGCCACACCAGAGTCTGTTTGGAGAGACTGGAGGAGATGCGGATGAAGAGACAGGGCTGCGGAGCTAGCGCTGAGCGCCGGGACGGACAAGCTTCACAGTGTCTTGGCTGATATGAGCAGGTATCGGACACCTCGGTCTCCTTAGACTCATCTTCGCTCATCCATGCAGACTGGACACTGGCCGAGAGTTAGTGGCCGGCCTAGGGTGGAGTCGGCTCTCTTGGTTGCTTTGTTGGGTCTGCTCCTGTCTCTGGCCATGCTCCCTCCACCCCAGCAGACAATGGCGTGGAACACCGCAGAGGCCACCACAGTGTACCGTATTTTTCGGATTATAAATCGCTCCGGAGTATAAATCGCACCGGCCGAAAATGCTTAATAAAGAAGGAAAAAAACATATATAAGTCGCACTAGAGTATAAGTCGCATTTTTGGGGGAGATTTATTTGATAAAATCCAACACCAAGAATAGACATTTCAAAGACAATTTGAAATAAATAAAGAATAGTGAACAACAGGCTGCATAAGTGTACGTTATATGAGGCATAAATAACCAACTGAGAACGTGCCTGGTATGTTAACGTAACATATTATGGTAAGAGTCATTCAAATAACTATAACATATAGAACATGCTATATGTTTACCAAACAATCCGTCACTCCTAATCGCTAATTCCCATGAAATATTATTTCTCTGTGTCACTTCTAAACAACTCTGCCAACTCCAAATGTAGACAATGCGCCGCTTCCTCTTCTATCGGTATTTCGCTTACGTCAGAGTAGCATCTTTGTTTTCACAATGCACTTCTGCCATGAGCCGCCCCCGCCAAATTTTTTTTGCTTGACGTGTGTGTGTGTGAGACGATTGCTGATATACGCCTTGTCTCTTACGTGAATGAGATAAATAATATTATTTGATATTTTACGGTAATGTGTTAATAATTTCACATATAAGTCGCTCCAGAGTATAAATCGCAAACTATAAAAAAAACAGAGTCTTATAATCCGAAAAATACGGTATATGTATTTTTGTTTTGTAGCTGTATGTAGAAATGGCCGGTTGCATCAGCTCGGCTCTTTTAATGTCTTTAGTGTCCTTTGTGTTCTTTGATGTTTGATGTTCACCCCTTACACCCATGCTTATGTGTGCTATGGCTATGAGTTTTTTTCCCTCCTTGGCCTCAGTCTGGACCCCCTCTCCAGGGCCAAGGCTTAGACTGATTTTTTTTTCTCACCCCCCCAGCGTTTACCTGTTTCTCACCTTTTTTGTAAGGGGCGCCGGAAGTTGGCAGACCCGTCAGCGATCCTGTTCTGTCTCCCTGTAATGTTTGTCTGCTCTTGAATGGGATTGTGCTGAAAATCTTAGTTTCCCCTCGGGGATTAATAAAGTATTTCTGATTCTGATTCTGATTCTGATTATATCAAGGCCCCAGTGACTGATCCTCAACCCGATGTGTATGTGAGACGATTGCTGATATACGCCTCGTCTCTTATGTGAATGAGATAAATAAAATGATTTGATATTTTACGGTAATCTGTTAATAATTTCACATATAAGTCACTCAAGAGTATAAGTCGCACCCCCGGCCAAACTATAAAAAAAACAGCGATTTATAATCCGAAAAATACGGTATATGTTTTTTTGTTTTGTAGCTGTATGTAGAAATGGCCGGTTGCATCAGCTCGGCTCTTTTAATGTCTTTAGTGTCCTCTGTGTTCTTTGATGTTTGATGTTCACCCCTTACACCCATGCTTATGTGTGCTATGGCTATGAGTTTTTTTCCTCCTTGGCCTCAGTCTGGACCCCCTCTCCAGGGCCAAGGCTTAGACTGAATTTTTTTTTCTCACCCCCCCCCCCCCCCCCCCCCCAGCATTTACCTGTTTCTCACCTTTTTTGTAAGGGGCGCCGGAAGTTGGCAGACCCGTCAGCGATCCTGTTCTGTCTCCCTGTAATGTTTGTCTGTTCTTGAATGGGATTGTGCTGAAAATCTTAATTTCCCCTCAGGGATTAATAAAGTATTTCTGATTCTGATTCTGATTCTGATTATATCAAGGCCCCAGTGACTGATCCTCAACCCGATGTCTAACGCTGGTGGGATTTTAATCCTTACGCCTTAAACAACAGCAACCAATGAATCAGAGATGCCTGAATAAAACACAATTACATGTTCTGTCCCCATACTCAATCAGGAAAAATGTTGTTAATGTCAGACATATGTTTTTCATGAAGCTAAATCTTAAGGAATGCGGACTTCAGTGAGAAGCCGCTATGATTTGTTAGGTGTGCGTAGTAGAAGGACAACAGGGGGATCGGGAACCTTCAAGGGGATTTTCCCTCTGTACAGCAGTGACGCTCCCAACATGTTTACCCCACTCTCTTTTTTTTTTTTTTTACAGCTTGACACCTGCTTAAATTGTCTTGTGTTTTTAGTATACCTGGAATTAAGAAGTGTTGGTTGCACCGGCCAAAAAAATGCACGGTGAATATCTTGGCAACCTAAATGTATATAGTCATATAGTGCAGCTACGCATTTCCCAGGCTTGGGAGGCCAAACCTAGTCCCCACAGTGTGACCTTTGACACGTGGGTCCCAGCCCATTTTGAGCTCATATAGGATGAGGCAATGTGGAACCAGGGGAGGCTAGCAGTAAGCAGACACGGGTAGAAAGAGCCGGGACATGCCTCTCACTCACAGACATGAAGGAAAGGCTTTGCCTCGCTGACAGAATTAGTCGAATTGGGACTCTTATTCAATCTCTCCCAGATGGTCAACATTTTGGACCGCACAGAGCGAGCGAGGGTGTCGATGATGCTGCTGATGATAAAATCGGGCCTGCTTGCAAACCAGTCCAAATGAACAGTAGAGCTCGAGATTACCTGCACTGTTCATTACAATTTCATTATAAAGTTAAAGTGCCAGTGATTGTCACACACACACTAGGTGTCATGTCTGTGTAATCATGTTTTGTTTTAGTCATGTTTTGTTTTGTTTAATTATTGGACTCTTTAGTTTCTGGCTTTTCACTCTCTTGTCTTGTTTCCATTGTTACCCATTAGTTTCACCTGTTCCACGTTTGGACTCATTGTGCACTCTTGTTTGTCACCATAACAACCCATTAGTTTTCACCTGCCCTCACAACTCACGCACCTGTCTTTAATCATGTCACTATTATTTAAGCTTCCAGTTGCCAGGCTGTCTGTCTGGCGACATCATACCTGTCACAATCTGTTTACCTCTGCGCACTTCATGCCACGTCCAAGTAAGTTTTTGTTTATTAATGCCACAGTTAGTGTTTTTGTTTCATTGTTCATAGTTTCTGCCTTTGTGCAAGTTTTGTGTTTATAGCCAAGTTTTGTACCTCCACTGTGAGCGCCTTTTGTTTGTTTCTTTTTTTTTAGTGTTAAAATTAAATATGTCTTCACCTTCACGCCATGTCTGGTCCAAATCATTTGCACCACGGGAGAACAAACCACGCCATAGTCCAAGTCCTGACACTAGGTGCGGTGAAATTATCCTCTGCATTCGACCCATCCCCACAGGGGAGCAGTGAGCAGCAGCGTGCCCCGCGCCCGGGAATCATTTGGTGATTTAACCCTCAATTCCAACCCTTGATGCTGAGTTCCAAGCAGGGAGGTAATGGGTCCCATTTTTATAGTCTTTGGTATTACTCGGCCAGGGTTTGAACTCACGACCTCAGGGCGGACACTCTAACCACAAGGCCACTGAGCAGGTCATTGAGCGTAGTAGAGATGTAACATTCAGATGATGTGACAAATGATATGAACGGATTTGCTGTTGCGAGCCGTTCATTTGGGAGCCATTTGGCACGGGCAGTTGCCGACGCGTGCCACCCGACTGGTGAGTGGACTAGAAAGTGAACCAGAGTCAAAGGAAACAACGGAGCATTTGGATTCAGTTCAGTGTTCACTGGTTCAGTGTTCTGATGTGGATTTTTAAAGTCGTTCAATCGTACACTATTTTAGTACAAATTTGTATTCATATTTTTATTATGTCTTAATTTTTATTCTAGATGTATTTATTTTTGTTATATGTATTATTATTATTATAATTATTATTATTACTGTACATTTTTGCTGTATGGTTAAAATGTTCAAAACCTAATAAGCATTTAGTACTTATCAGGGTTGTACGGTATACCGGCATTAGTATAGTACCGCGATACTAATGAATCATATTTGGTACTATACCGCCTCTGAAAAGTATCGGTTCGCCCTGCCCAAAAAAAACGCCCCCCACTTCGTGTCATTGTTGGTTTACGAGCAGACGAGCGTGTTCCGCAGTGCACAATCACGGAGTACTTACAAACAGACACGGTGTGTAGACAGAAAAGGGAGAACGGACGCATTTTGGCTTAAAAACAACGATAAAGGTGAAGTTATAACACTGAAATGCCCTCAGGAAGAGGTGCATTAAGGCATGGCTGGCTAGCCAAATTCCAAATCACTAATCCTCGCCTCCATGGTTACAAATAAAGTAAGTTTCGAACAAGTATCATACCTGCAGGACGAGGAATAGCTAAACATGCTTCACTACACACCGTAGCTCACTGGTGTCAAAATGTAAACAAACGCCATTGGTGGATCTACACCTAACATCCACTGTAATGATACCAAGTAAAGTTAAAGTTAAAGTTAAAGTACCAATGATTGTCACACACACACTAGGTGTGGCGAGATTATTCTCTGCATTTGACCCATCACCCTTGATCACCCCCTGGGAGGTGAGGGGAGCAGTGGGCAGCAGCGGTGGCCGCGCCCGGGAATCATTTTGGTGATTTAACCCCCAATTCCAACCCTTGATGCTGAGTGCCAAGCAGGGAGGTAATGGGTCCCATTTTTTTATAGTCTTTGGTATGACTCGGCCGGGGTTTGAACTCACAACCTACCGATCTCAGGGCGGACACTCTAACCACTAGGCCACTGAGTGTATTTAGTTGATACTACTATGATTACGTCGATATTTTTTGGCATCACATCTTCTTTTGTCTTAAAACATTTACATTATGTTTATAAACTCAGGAAATATGTCCCTGGACACATGAGGACTTTGAATATGACCAATGCATGATCCTATAACGACTTGGTATCAGATTGATACCCAAATTCGTGGTATCATCCACAACTAATGTAAAGTATCAAACAAAATAAGAATAAGTGATTATTACATTTTAACAGAAGTCTAAATAGAACATGTTAACAGAGAAAGTAAGCAGATATTAACAGTAAATGAACAAGTAGATTAATAATTAATTGTATACCACTTGTTCTTAATAATGTTCACAAAATAATAGAATGATATGCCATTTATTGAAGGTGCGCCTTATAATCCGGTGCGCCTTATAGTGCGGAAAATACGGTAGTTTTTTTATTATTATCACGTAATCTGTTATGTCTGATGTTTTCAGTCATCAAGAGAATATCTTTTATGGTACCAAAGATACTACCTATTCGTCTGCCAACACAATATTTATTTCAGCTGATAAAAGGATGCATGCTATTGTCACCAGCCGGTACAAGTAGTTCTTTAAAACCATTTCTAACATAGGTGTGTGCACACTGTTCTTAGACTGAGTTGGACTTTGGGCTCTGTCACATACTGTAACTGAATCCAGGGCTCAACCTTGTTCTCCTTTATTGACAGAGCTGAGGGATTTGAGGCAATGCCTGTGTGCATGTTTCCAGCCTAACAGGATTGAGGCGGCTCCACCCTTTAACTAAAATGCTCAATTAGTCCAAGAAAAGCCTGGTTCATATCACACAAAGAATTTATAATTGCATAAGAGTCAACGCAGAGTCAGTTTCTAAACCGTTAAATCAAGTGGCGCTAGACAGAATTGCTGTAGCTTTTTCTCAGTGGTCTTTGTTGACACATAATTCTACGTCTTGTTAATCAGTGCAGCAGATAAATACTGCTTTTCTAAATTATACAATACGGATCACAAAGGAGAATTCCTAGTCGGTTTTCTAATATTTTTCCTCACAAAGGATGATTGCAGGCCTCCAGCGCTGGCTGGATCGTGTCTGGCAGCCCATAAGATCTCCAAGCCTTACCTTCAAGACATCTGTACATCTTTCCCACAACACCCCGTCGCCTCTCAGCCAACCATATTCTATGTTCTTTGTTGACTCAAAAGAATCGAGGATCTGCTCTTAATCACATGTCCTTTTTTATAAGCTCCCTGTCTTATTAAAGCACCTCATGGTCGTATTTAGGAGCCATAAGTCATATTTTGTAATATAGGCGGAATGAGGGACCGCCTGGAATGCAGTTGTGTGTCTTGATTTGAAACCATCTTGTTTTCATCCTTAAGATGCAAGGCCAGCCTTAGAGGGGAGTATGTGAGGAACAATAAAGAAGGACAGAATGTGTGTCACAATGTTATAGGTAGTATTAGTTTTCACACACTTAATTCCTAGCAATACATTTCTTTTTATGCCACTTACTTAAGGGGTCACATCTGTGGAGCCTATCCCAGCTAAATTTGGGTAAACCACAGACTACCACATGAATTGGTTACCGGTCTATCACAGGGAAAATTTTATAGGCATTGTCATAGCTGTAAAAACTATTCAAAGCCACAACTTCTTCATCGTATTGTATCATACTAGTATTGAGAATGGATAGGGGTTGTAATTGCATTAGACGTACAGAGGAATGTTGCTAAAAACACAGTTGTTTGCTGGAATACCACCTTTTGATATGTCAAGTTGACGAATAGCATTGCACATTAATTGGTCTGCTAATTATAGTCGTAACATCTGTATTATATAGCAAACATTTTGATGTTTAATGATCCCATCTGGAACCCCAGGGTTCAGAGAGAAGGACTGGTCCTACAGAGGATGTTGCAGACAACATCAATATAATCTATTATTATACTGAAAGTATGAGTAAAGTCACATTTGTGTGCAGCATTTGAAAAAAAAAAATCCTAGTCTAAAGACTTCTTACATCTGCTTTTGGCTTGGCAAAACCTAGTACATAATTTATACCAAAGGCGTTCAGAAAATGTAGAGAGAACAGACCTGGTTCAAGCAGATTACATGGACGCCTGTTTGAACAGATGTGTTTTTTGCTGCTTTTAAAACAATTCACAGAATCAGCAGAATTTAAGTGTATGGGTGGAGCTTCCCACATTTAAGGCACTGTAGCCTCACAAGCTTGAAAACAACAGGTTCCGAAGTCCATTCATCCTAATATAAGAGGAAGAGCTGATGAGCAAGTCAAGACTATTCGTAGGGATTAAAAGCAATGTGAGTTAATGTTTGTTTTCAATCATTTGTTTTCATCATTAGAAATTAATTATACAGATAATCAACTATCTATTGAGAAAGCAGCTTGAAGGAGAGATATAGTAGCACCGTGTTAGGGGCAGAACAACATTTCATGCACTGTCGTGGCGATTCCAGCGAAGCATAACAAGCTCGTTTCGCCAGCACATGCTTTATACATTCCTTGTCAAAAACAACTCCAAAAGTCCATCACAGTCACAAAAACTTCCAAACCAGCATCTATCATTTCTGTTTATATATATATATATATATATATATATATATATATATATATATATATATATATATATATATATATATATATATATATATATATTGTAACAGTCACTGTTCTGCGTTGTCTATCTTGTAGTGAGGCGCACACACAGGAGTTGAAACGTGGAGGATTTATTCACCTTTTTTTGAATAGAAACAAAAACAACGGGGCGTCACACACAGTCCACAGCAAAAAGGATCTCTCTCCACAGCTCCGAGCGTCAGTGCTCACTCAATTCAATTATGTATGCTTAATGTGGAAATAATAATAATAAATAAAATAATAATAATGAAAAGGTAAATAAAGCATAAAATAGTCTCAAATAAATTAATTAAATAAAACACAGTCTATAAAATATATACTTCAGCAAATAACAATATATATTAAGAAAAATGATCCTTAATATGTGCAGCAACACACCTCATCTTTCCCACCCACATCAACTCTTTTTATATTTTTTACACAATAAACTATGCCAAAAAAACTCATAACAGACATACCTTTTTTTTGAATAGACACAAAAACAACGGGGCGTCACACACAGTCCACAGCAAAAATGTTCTCTCTCCACTAAAGAATAAAGAAGGAAATAATACACACTCATATTAATGCTAGAGCGGCACACAAGATGTCCACACAGACACACAGCAGAGCCCCTGACCCATGCGTAAACTTACGAGACCAGGAAACCCCACAACAACTGCCGCTAGCAATAAGCTAATCCACACATCATTTAGCATACAAAAGTAATTTTTTTTTCACCAATTTAACAACCAACATTCAGGAATTCAACCCGCATGCCCACCAACAAGTCACAAGACAGTGCACATTCCCACAAAACACTTAGAACGACAACCAAAAAGTTTATAAAAAAACAAAGGGAGAGAGATATAAACGTGACTTACCAGCTCCGAGCGTCAGTGCTCACTGAAGCTGGTCACAAAGGTGCAACGCCAAATCACCCCCCAGGGAAACAAAAAGGTATGTAACGGAAAATAATAGAGTGGAACCTATTTACAATGAGAAACACTTTAGGGGAAGTTCACCACAAAAAATGATGTGAATAAATGACCAAAATTAAAATAAAATAGAATAAAATTTAGCTCGGCTACATATATATATATATATATTTACAGGCTAATTTCATTTAAGAACCCCTGCTCTATAGTAACGTTGTGACTTTTTGACATGCTATGGAAGAGGATAACCTTGGTCGCCATGCTTCGCAAACGTTCTATAATGAAAACCTAAACCCTCCGTAATTTAGCATGCTCCATATGTCTAATCGGTCTGGGTAAAGTTTGAAAGCGAGGGCCTGGTTACAGAGCAACACCTGAAAATGACGAACATCTGTAGAAAATAACCTTTTTGACTGTTTTGAGGTTAAAAATGTACATAAAAGATGGAGAGTTGCATGTTAACGGAATTAGGCACACAGTCTATATTACTTTGTATTTTTATATGGGGGTATGAGGCTAAATTCTTTTTTCGTGGTGCTGTTGTATGGTAAAAATCGTTATTTGGCCCATGGACCATTGGCACATTTTCACTTTGGCCCTTGGAGGCAACATTTTTGGGCACCCCTGATCTAGTAGACATACTAGATCTGACCAATTTAAGTCTATGAGCCTGAACGTATGACGCCTGGTGGGATCAGCAGTGAAATGTCTTCCGAGACAATCTGAACAGTCCAGTTGCAATTGAATTACCAGAGAATACAATGACCTTGATGAATATGGGAACATCCATCATAATAATAATAATGGAATATATTTATATAGCGCTTTTCTAGACACTCAAAGCGCTTCACAGAGAAGTGAGAACCATCGACATCTTCCCAAAAAGATGCTTGTGCACATCCCTACACACAGCCTTAAACCCAGTTTAATATTGACCTTTCTCACTCAAATTGCAATACATGTCTCAAACTGTTCATTTATATTGGTTCTGGTAGTGACTTGCAATCATACATTGCTTTTATGTCAAGTTTCAGTCTTCCAGTCCAATCATTCATAACTTTGCTAGCATTGCTGCACCTTCCTGTAATAGCTTGGCACAGCCTCACTTTGGCAATCTATTGCCTGGATGGTCAAAGCTGGCTTGCTAATTTATTAATTTTTAAGACTTTAAACTACTTAGGTTTATCATGACCGATTACAAGTTTTGAAATAACTGGTCCAACTGTGTTTGGTACTCGTGGTCACCTCAAAAATGACAAAATCCCAGGCTTAAACATGATAAATCCACGCAGTTGTATAAACTTGTGATGGATTATGTTAGTAGAGAGCATAGAGAGGGGTATGTTTTCATATGGAGGTAGGGTGTGTTTGAGGAATTGAAGCTGTTGTAATGTAGCAAAGTTGACGAATGATTAGCCTACTTTTCATTATTGTTACTCAGAGGGACGTCCCCTTCACACTGTGGTGATCAGCCCCCTCGCAGTTTGCTTAGTCGAGTGGTTCCATATGGAAGAACACATCAATGCAGCATAGGGTACCACAGAGCTGCAAATAGGTACACTACTGTTTAAAGCAGTAAACACTGACTAGTTATTGGTAATGCCTAGAACAATTATTTATGTTATTTGCTCAATTTCTAGGCCGCATATACTGATCAAATGATGTATCCACAACTTTTTTTTAATGTAAAACTAAACAACAAAACTGTATGCTTGACATTGTGTTTTTGGGACTGAGCGGCCCTGAAGTTTGAATTCCAAAATCCCCTTAGAGTATAAAAAACCTTGTACTCTATTCCATTTAGGCCAATTATACAATGTGCAGTGTTGTTTATGTACTCTCCTAGATCACAACAGCTGCTCAATATAAATGGTCACAGTTTGATCTAATGCATCTCAAATGTTATTCCTTCTTAAAACAATGTCCTGTTTATTGTGGACACAGGGCCGCCGCTCCCTATATGCAGATCAAGCGCGTGTGTAGGGCCTTTTATGATCACTGCGGGGCCCCGTTTTGCATGACGAAGCGCATTTGAAATATCAATGAATAAATGACAGGGCGCTTCATATGAATTTTTACCTCAAATGTTTTCCTGGCCGCTTCCTGCCCCATCACTGCTAAAAATACAGTGGCAAAACCCCCATATAGTTCCACTTGCTCCTCTGGCGCACAGCATGAGTGTTTTGTCTTAAAAAACAATAATATTGGCTTCAAATTCTGGTTGGAGTTGAATTAGGAAGGTTAATGAATTTATGTTTTTATAATTTTGAAATTCTTATTTTGCACACAAAAATATATTAATCTGTTTCATTTTAGCACAAAGCAAGTTGATTAAAGAAGTATCAAAAATAATATTAATAAAATAATAAAAATAATAATGGTCATTGTCATTTCTGTGTTATTTTTTATTTTCGCAAACTGCTTATTTGCTATTACTTTTACCATCATATTTGTACATGTCGTATTTGCTGATGTTGCTCTATTGTTGTTGTTTTTGTCTCTCTGTCTAATCCCCCTTTTGTCCCCACAATTTCCCCCTCTGTCTTCTTTTTTTTCTCTTTCTATCCCCGGCTGCACCGAATGATAATATAAATGCATTTAATAAAGTCAAATACAAATAAGGCAACAAGAGAAGTATCCTACACTTCTCTTTTGTAAAGTAAATCTGAACAGCCGATATGGACATCTACATCAACTATATGATTTGCCTGAGAAGCTGGACAGGGCAAAAAAAAAAAAAAAAAAAAAGAAGTATCAAAAAACATTTTGCATAAATAAAAAAAGTGTGAAAAAAAATATTTTTAGGGTCACAATTTATGGACATAAACCGGCCACACATGAACGACATTGGTATCCAAGACCGACTGGAAATATTACAAGACGTTAAAGGTATTGTAGGTATAAGCTTTATTAAACATTTCATGGGGTGTTGTTGGTTAATTCGATTCATGAGGCATACCGTTGGAGACACTGATGTACCCTTTTGCAAAGACAATAACAGTCCATAATTTTTTTTTTTTATAGTAATTTATTTTTAAGACACATAAGACAATCAATAAAACATTCCAAAAAGATATTAAATAAAATGATGCACGTACTGTACATTCATGTATATGTGGTTGAGTGAAGTAAATATTTGAGTATTTTGATTGTACGGTACATACCTGCTCTTTGCTGGAGTTATGTCCTACCGCCATCTGCAAAAAGTGAAAATATGTGAGTAAATACCCCTTTCTAGCTTGACATGGTGACCGAAGCTAACAAGCTAAATGATATACTGTAAATCTACAAACAAGGTGTAGCCTCAGTTAGCCTTTACGGGACATTCCAGCGAGCTGTCAGTGAAAATGCTTTAACCAAGTCAAGTCTCCATAATACACATCGATGTTAACTTGTGTTCACCTCACTGCAAGTTTCGAGGGCCAGATTGTAACAAGCTGACTATAGCAGCCAATAACATATCAACACTTGCTAGCCACACATAGTTGTGCTACTTTCTTACTCAATACCGCGCCCCCATAACCCTCTCTGTTTGCCCTGTGCCACGTGTCTATCGCGATGTATATTGATATTATTTCCAACTTAGGGTGAATGACATTTTTTGACCTATTTGGAAACTTTTTTTTTTCACCAAAAACTCACACAATGAATTGCGAACATGCAGGGATCTGATGTGGCTGTGAAGAGATGTGGCCCAAAATGCCGAGATATGTGCAATTCTGGTGACCAACTACACAGAGTACAGGACTACTTAGGGCTGCAGCTATCAATTATTTTAGTAATTAAGTAATCTGTCGTTTAGTTTGTTCATTTAATCGAGAAATCCTATAAGCACATTTTATAGTCTAAATGTGTCCATCCATCCATCCATTTTCTACCGCTTGTCCCTTTCTGGGTCGCGGGGGGTAGTCTAAATGTGTATATAAGGGAATATAGTTATACAAACCCCGTTTCCATATGAGTTGGGAAATTGTGTTAGATGTAAATATAAACGGAATACAATGATTTGCAAATCATTATCAACCCATATTCAGTTGAATATGCTACAAAGACAACATATTTCATGTTCAAACTGATAAACATTTTTTTTTGTGCAAATAATCATTAACTTTAGGATTTGATGCCAGCAACACGTGACGGAGATGTTGGGAAAGGTGGCAATAAATACTGATACAGTTGAGGAATGCTCATCAAACACTTATTTGGAACATCCCACAGGTGAACAGGCAAATTGGGAACAGGTGGGTGCCATGATTGGGTATAAAAGTAGATTCCATGAAATGCTCAGTCATTCACAAACAAGGATGGGGCAAGGGTCACCACTTTGTCAACAAATGCGTGAGCAAATTGTTGAACAGTTTAAGAAAAACCTTTCTCAACCAGCTATTGCAAGGAATTTAGGGATTTCACCATCTACGGTCCGTAATATCATCAAAGGGTTCAGAGAATCTGGAGAAATCACTGCACGTAAGCAGCTAAGCCTGTGACTTTCAATCTCTCAGGCTGTACTGCATCAACAAGCGACATCAGTGTGTAAAGGATATCACCACGTGGGCTCAGGAACACTTCAGAAACCCACTGTCAGTAACTACAGTTGGTCGCTACATCTGTAAGTGCAAGTTAAAACTCTCCTATGCAAGGTGAAAACCGTTTATCAACAACACCCAGAAACGTTGTCGGCTTCACTGGGCCTGAGCTCATCTAAGATGGACTGATACAAAGTGGAAAAGTGTTCTGTGGTCTGACGAGTCCACATTTCAAATTGTTTTTGGAAACTGTGGACGTTGTGTCCTCCGGATCAAAGAGGAAAAGAACCATTCGGATTCTTATAGGCGCAAAGTTAAAAAGCCAGCATCTGTGATGGTATGGGGGTGTATTAGTGCCCAAGACATAGGTAACTTACACATCTGTGAAGGCGCCATTAATGCTGAAAGGTACATACAGGTTTTGGAGCAACATATGTTGCCATCCAGGCAACGTTATCATGGACGCCCCTGCTTATTTCAGCAAGACAATGCCAAGCCACGTGTTACATCAACCTGGCTTCATAGTAAAAGAGTGCGGGTATTAGACTGGCCTGCCTGTAGTCCAGACCTGTCTCCCATTGAAAATGTGTGGTGCATTATGAAGCCTAAAATACCACAACGGAGACCCCCGGACTGTTGAACAACTTAAGCTGTACATCAAGCAAGAATGGGAAAGAATTCCACCTGAGAAGCTTAAAAAATGTGTCTCCTCAGTTCCCAAACGTTTACTGAGTGTTGTTAAAAGGAAATGCCATGTAACACAGTGGTGAACATGCCCTTTCCCAACTACTTTGGCACGTGTTACAGCCATGAAATTCTAAGTTAATTATTATTTGCAAAAAAAAAAAAAAGTTAATGAGTTTGAACATCAAATATCTTGTCTTTGTCGTGCATTCAACTGAATATGGGTTGAAAAGGATTTGCAACTTATATTTGCATCTAACACAATTTCCCAACTCATATGGAAACGGGGTTTGTACAATTATTATTTTTTCTGCTTGCCATAATCTCCGTTACAAATAAATGCAAATCATCCATCCATCCATTTTCTACCGCTTGTCCCTTTTGGGGTCGCGGGGGTGCTGGAGCCTATCTCGGCAGACCAAAAAAATCACTATTTTCCGCCATAAACAGATCATGACACCCACACACAACTGGTGTCGTGTGCACTCAATTGCAGCAGCCTTTTTGAACAATGTCTGCGTTTTTAAAGTTCTGGAGATTTTTCATTTTTTTTATTAGTTACGTGAAGAATTAATAGAAGCAACAGAATATAAATCAAAACTTTCTTCGGATCAAATTATTTGTTGCAGTCCTAGTACTACTTTTACGGTACAAGAAAAAACTGACCTGTGTAATTACCAACCAGAGTTTCTCAATCAAGTTCTGTGTTATATTTATTTTCAAGATGAAATACTTACTAATTTGTATCTCTCTAATAAAATAAACTTTAAAAGGGTCATATTATGACTTTTTATACATTTAAACAAACTTTCTTGTGGTCTACAAAATATGTAATGTTGGTTTGTTGGTCAACATTTTGCATAGATTATAAAGTTAAAGTACCACTGATAGTCACACACACAATAGGTGTGGTGAAATTACCCTTCGCATTTGACCCATCTCCTTGTTCCAGCCCCTGGGAGGTGAGGGGAGCAGTGAGTAGCAGCGGTGGCCGCGCTAGGGAATCATTTTTGTCATGACTTGGTCCTGGGAGTTTGCTTTTCCGGAATGCAACGGAAAGTTGGCTCGGGCGAGACGGGAATGTGAGTACATGATTTATTTAATATATCAAAAAAAACGAAAAGCGCGCACAGTGGCGGAGAACAAACTATGAAACCAAAAGACTATAGCAAAAAAAATACAAACGAAAAGCGCGCACAATGGCGGAGAACAAACTATGAAACCAAAAAGACTATAAACATGGAACAAAAACTTACTTTGGCATGGACTAAAAGGAGCAGCATGAACGATGGACATGAAATCAAGTGTCAGAAATGTGCGGAGCATAATTGTGGAATGTCACCAGAAAGACAAACTGAAAACAATGAACTTAAATACTACAGACATGATTAACGAAAACAGGTGCGTGACTCAAAACGTGAAACAGGTGTGTGACGTGACAGGTGAAAACTAATGGGTTGCTATGGTGACAAACAAGAGTGCACAATGAGTCCAAACGTGGAACAGGTGAAACTAATGGGTAATCATGGAAACAAGACCAGGGAGTGAAAAGCCAGAAACTAAAGAGTCCAATAACTAAACAAAACATGATTACACAATTTTCGTGATTTATATTTTACAGACCGTTTTCGAGCTGCTTTTCAGGATGCACCGTTTTGTTGGCGGTCCTTTTGACATGCCTTCACGTCGACTGTGTCTTCTCCACGTAGTTTTTACCGCTTCCAATAGAGTCTACTGACGGATTAGCGGTTTAGCGGAAGAATGACGGTAGGCAAGATTATTTCATAATTATCTCCGCAATGCCTCGATAGTTTGATTTCCAAATTTTCGGGACTTATGCAGACCCCAAATACACAAACACAGGTACAAATATGTAAAGAAAAGCTGGTGTTGCATAATAGGCCCCCTTAAACATTTCTGAAGAGTTAAAGGGCAAACCTAAAACCTATCGCCAGGTGCTGGAATAACCATGTTCACCCACTGTAACTGTGCCATCAGAACCTTTGCACACAGCAGGTAAACAGGATAGATCAACACGTCCATTCAAAGTCTTCTTTCCAAAGCTTATGAGCACTTTTCTCTTTGTTGCTTCATTCACACCTCAATCGGTTGACTCAAAGAGCCCCTGGGATGTAAAGTCTGTGTGTTAAAGCCAAAATACTGGACTGAAGAACAGATTGAAAGTGGTGTTAGTGTAGGAGGCTCAGGCAGGCTGGACAGGGAGGAGTTGATCATTGACCCTAGAATGTAGCCACCATTACCTCACTTGTAATTGTTGATTGATCTAAGAAGCTCTGGACGGACAGATGTTTCAAGCTTTTTTCCCATGTAGATTAAACCACACTACTTAAGTTTGCTTGGGGGTCAAAGGGCAACTGCATAGCACCAGCTAATAGTAGCAAATAACGTCAGTCATGCCCAATGAGCCAATGGCAAGATTCAGTCATTCCCCTTGTTGGAATTTGAGGAATGAGCTGGGCTTTTCTCGTGAAAAAGTGCAACGTGTGTCTGATCTTAATGTTTAAATGTTTGAGCCTTAAAAAAACCCCAGCCTCAACAGACACAACGAGTCACAATGCAGACATCCTCTTATTAATGGCTACAAACGGAGTAGCGGATGATTATGCCTATGGCACGTAATGGTGTCTCCCACATAAGAGCTTTATTTTCACCCTGTATGATGGCCCCTGAGAGAACATGGATGTTGTAATAGTCTCTCGTCTGTCTCATCTGGACATTTAAGTCATGAGAATAATTGTTTATCGACTATTACCATTTGTGTCTAGACAGTTTTTCCCCAGTGTCTTCACACAGATGGACACATAACCAGTTGGCAGAAAGCAGCATGAATCACAACATGTAGAGCCAAAGCAGAGATCACAAGGACAAAAACTCCAATATATTTTCACACTCTTACCTGTAAAAATACCAGAACATAAATAGACAATAAAAATTACACATTGGGGATACCAGGTCCTTAAAGTTAGCACTTACTTAAAAAACAGTGCAATATTATACAGAATGTTCCTTGGTCAAACTTCTAGCACCCTAAACATTTAATTATATGTTTGAACATTAACATTTAGCATAGATTGTGTTGACCGTGACCCAAGAAAGCAGAGAAAAGAGACAGTATGCAGGTAAAAGTAATAATAATATTGTATTTATGTACCATTTATTCAATATATAGTAAACAGTATACAGCTGCAGTATTTATTAATCAGTACCCAAGAAGTAGCTCTTGGTTTCAAAAAGGTTGGTGACCCCTGTTCAATATTCTCAATGGAACATTTAAAGTTTTGGTGTTGTTTACTGGCGTCATCTTGCAGTTTACACGTATCTCTTATGTGTGACTGCCATACAAATAAAATAGCTTCGATGTCGGTAAACACAACCAGAATTATGCCGTACATTAGGCGCACCGGGTTATAAGGCGCACTGTCGATGTTTGAGAAAATCAAAGGATTTTAAGTGCGCATTTAGTCCGAAAAATACGGTCATACCAAAACAAAACACTACCTCAACTTTAATAGGCCTTAACAATGCCTATTGAAGTGTTTGTCAATTAGTGGAAAAGGTCCACCTTGGAGGTCTTAGTAAGGTCTCAGGGGGGAGTCACAAGCGTACAAACCCTTGGTTTGATAATGACGTTTCAAGTCAGAAATTAAGTAACAGTATCGATGATACTAGCCCTTTATTTACCTGGGGTCGGATAGACATCATATCTGTGTTGGCCCTGTGATGAGGTGGCGACTTGTCCAGGGTGTACCCCGCCTTCCGCCCGATTGTAGCTGAGATAGGCTCCAGCGCCCCCCGCGACCCCGAAGGGAATAAGCGTTAGAAAATGGATGGATGGACGGATAGACATCAGTATTCACTATGAGTTGTCACCTCCAATTAATACATCGATTAAAAGTGATGATTACAATAACAACTTGGCACATTTCATTGAAAGTAACGATACCGGCGTTGTAACATTTGAAACAGTCATTTCTACAGTTACCGTTATTCTAAACACTGCTCTTAACACATCTTGTTGAGGCGGATCCTGTGCCACAAAAAGCTATATACAAGGCAAAACCCATCAAGACAATGCTTTGTTTCTGGCTGGTATGAACTATTTTACTTTCTGTTCACTTGTGTGGCAAGTAATTGAACAATTCCCAATGTCCCCAGTTGGATACATTGTGTTGGTCTCGACTAGAGCAAGGATTCTTAACTTTTCTGACCTCGAGGGCCCGACTTTTCCACTACAGAGGGGCCCCGAGGCCCACTGAAATATTAACACTGAATTAGTAATCTTACTCTTGATTTTAATCATATTCAATAATTTGTCTTACCTACTTACAGGTTAACAGGAGAAAACTTGTCAAATGATATGAAACCATGTGTAAATATGATCAAGTCTTAGGTCAGGCTGATTACAAAAATAAGTAATAATCGATTAATTAAGGAAGGGGACTTCTAAAAAAATATGAAAATTGAATTTACATACATTTACGCAGTGCTAAAATAGATACATTCTAAAAATAAATAATAATACTAACATTTATGTATAAACTGTTAATGAAATTAAAATGCAAATGAAAAATACAGCTTCCGATTTTAGTCAAAAATGTTTCGCTCGACCAACTTCTCTGCGACTGTAGCTCAAACTTCTTCCGGTTGTTGATATTGTCATTACTGCCACAAGTGGTGGAAAAGTGTATTACATCTCTATACTGCTGCGGCCCATATGGACCACAGCTGTCAGTCAGTAAGTCAGTTTCAGGTTATTTCAAACATGCATACAATACAATTGCTGCGAAACAAATATTTTTGGCGGCCTAATAGAGCAGTGTTTTTCAACCACTGTGCCGTGGCACACTAGTGTGCCGTGAGATACAGTCTGGTGTGCCGTGGGAGATTATCTAATGTCACCTATTTGGGTTAAAAATATTTTTTGCAAGCTAGTAATTATAGTCTGCAAATGATGTGTTGTTGTTGAGTGTCTGTGCTGTCTAGAGCTCGGCAGAGTAACCGTGTAATACTCTTCCATATCAGTAGGTGGCGGCCAGTAGCTAATTGCTTTGTAGATGTCGGAAACAGCGGGAGGCAGTGTGCAGGTAAAAAAGTGTCCAATGCTTAGACCAAAAATAAACAAAAGGTGAGTGCCCCTAAGAAAAGGCATTAAAGCGTAGGGAAGGCTATGCACTGAACTGGCTGAATGCTGGACGACAGCAAAGACTTACTGTGGAGCAAAGGCAATGTACATTCGAACGTGACATGACAATCAACAATGTCCCCACAAAGACGGATACAAACAACTGTAATATTCTTGATTGCTAAAACAAAGTAGATGCGGGAAATATCGCTTAAAGGCAGACATGAAACTGCTACAGGAAAATACCAAAAAAAAAGAGAAAAAGCCACCAAAATAGGAGCGCAAGACAATAACTAAAACACTACACACAGGAAAACAGCAAAAAACTCTAAATAAGTCATGTTGTTACAGTACACCAGTGACGTGCGGTGAGGTTCATGACTGGTGAGGCACTGACTTCATCACAGTCAGATTTACAAACATATGAACCCTAAAGAGTATCTTATTCACCATTTGATTGGCAGCAGTTAACGGGTTATTTTTAAAAGTTCATACCAGCATTCTTCCCTGCTTGGCACTCAGCATCAAGGGTTGGAATTGGGGGTCAAATCACCAACAATTATTCAAGGGCGCGGCGCCGCTGCTGCCCACTGCTCCCCTCACATCCCAGGGTGTGATCAAGAGGATGGGTCAAATGCAGATGACAAATTTCACCACACCTAGTGTGTGTGTGACAATCATTGGTACTTTAACTTAACTTTAACTTTACACATACAAACTGTAGCACACAAAAAAGCACATTTAATAAAAAAAACATTATTATGGTCTTACCTTTACTTATAAGTGCGGGAACAGTGGTGTTCGTGTTGGAGGAGTTGTGAATGAATGAAATATGAAATCCATGCTGCAGTCTGCAGGTGTACCTAATGTTGTGTCCCTGCAGTCGTTCACGGCTCCTCCGGCGCGAGCAATGTTGTTTTTGCACTTTTTGGCTTCTTGTTAAGTGACTTTTTTTGGGTGGATTCGGTCTTGCACGTGGAGGGTTTGGGTGTGGGCTTTGGTTGGTGTGGCGCTCCGGTCGGGGGGTGCAGTCTGCGGCGGAGGTGCATTAACCGGCACCAGGAGGCGGGATTACGCGAGCCTCACACAGTGCGTCTTCGCAGCAGTTTTATGATTGCTCAGCACAAGAAATATGTTACACACATACAGTTGTTGACAAAATACACTGTACATTATATACCTCAGCTAACTAAACTATGGAAATGTATAATATAATTGATATAGCAATACAGTCTCACTGCACAGCAGGCCAGCAGTTAGCCGAGTCTGCAATCCATGGTGAGGCACAATTGAGTGACGTGCCTCAACTGGCTGCTGATCACCGCACCGTCTCTTCTCAGTATTTGAACGGCAAATGTGAACATACAGCGATTTTGAATAAAAATAATCTAAAACTGGTGAAGTTAAATGGAAAATAACTTTATAGTATAATCACTGGATACATATAACAATTTAATTTTTTTTTTTTTCTTTTTAATTTTTTTTTTCTTTCCATGATGGCAGGTGAGGCCCCGCACGTCACTGCAGTACACCTACTTTGAGACAAGAGCTATAGTGATGCATGGTTGGTTATGCTTTAAATTCATATCCAACAATTGCAACAACGAGTTTTTACTGTCAACTGAGTTTTGTTTTTTAATGATTTCTGCTGGTCGTGTGCCTCCGGATTTTTTCAACACTAAAAATGTGCCTTGGCTCAAAAAAGGTTGAGAAACACTGTTATAGAGGGTGCCCGCAGCCCAAAGATGGGCCTCAGCCCTACGGTTACGAAACACTTGTCTTAAGATTGTTTATTTTCAAGAGTTTACAGCTGAGTACAATTGTGCTGTTTCTTAATAAACTTTATTTCTAATCAAGGGACCTGCTCATGTCGTTCAACAGAATATATATCAGTATGATGTTGTATGCTCTATTATCCTGCTACTATACATGAGAAGGACAATGTCAACAACGAGGCAGCAACTCACAATTGACTTGTGTTAACTGGGTTAAAACTACAACTGGCAAAATTGACAATTACATATTCCCCTCTGTAATTGTTGTTTATTATGTGCAAGAATGATGGCAAAATGTGTCTTTCAAAGCAAAGTCTTGGTCGTCCTTCTATTTGCCATTCATCAGACGTGATTAAACATGTATACAGTGATGTGTAACTTACTACCATGGCAGTTTTCAGCGAAAGCTGACACACAGTTGAAAGAGTTTGTTTGCAAGTTAGAGTTAATATTCGTCAGTTTTAGGATTTCAGTTGGCGCTTTGTTAATTCTTGAAAGTTGGGAGAATGAACAAAATAAGTTTTCTCATGCTTCTTCACGTTTGGCTCACTTTCTCTGGCTGTTCTCACACATATGCCACAAGAGTGATTTTTATTGGATTTAATGGATGAAATTCTAATAATTAAGTAATTTACCTTACTAAGAACCTTGTTATGCTTGAAAGTGGAAGCGCAAACTTGGCAAGATACTTTCTCGCTGTGGGTTCTTGGGATTCTCTGCCAACATAAATTGTAATTTAAAACAATTTCCCTGCTCTTCAAAACCACCTAACCTCTTGGATTAAGTCAAGAAACAGCCATCCCCATACGTCTGGATGAATTATATCGAGGCTGCCCAGAAAACCAAGAATGCTTTAAGAAAGGTAAATTGTTGGGCAATCATATGTTCATATTTGATAATCTGTCATTAAACATATTATATGGAAGAAAATGGCTCGACAAACTAAAGCCAAAACCGACAAAACAAGAATGAGGGCAAAATATGTAAATCTCTGTAATAAAAGACGACATGCGTAAATGTGCTTTGGATCGTTAGAAGAAAGACCTTAAAAGACCTTTAATGTGCAAAAACAGAACTTCACTTTTTATCAATTAAGTTAAAAATACCTAATTAAAACAGGCACAAATTAAAGGGGAACATTATCACCAGACCTATGTAAGCGCCAATATATACCTTGATGTTGCAGAAAAAAGATCATATATTTTTTCAACCGATTTCCGAACTCTAAATGGGTGAATTTTGGCGAATTAAACGCCTTTCTATTATTCGCTCTCGGAGCGATGACGTCACGTTGTGACGTCACATCGGGAAGCAATCCGCCATTTTCTCAAACACCGAGTCAAATCAGCTCTGTTATTTTCCATTTTTTTGACTGTTTTCCGTACCTTGGAGACATCATGCCTCGTCGGTGTGTTGTCGGAGGGTGTAACAACACGAACAGGGACGGATTCAAGTTGCACCAGTGGCCCAAAGATGCGAAAGTGACAAGAAATTGGACGTTTGTTCCGCACACTTTACCGACGAAAGCTATGCTACGACAGAGATGGCAAGAATGTGTGGATATCCTGCGACACTCAAAGCAGATGCATTTCCAACGATAAAGTCAAAGAAATCTGCCGCCAGACCCCCATTGAATCTGCCGGAGTGTGTGAGCAATTCAGGGACAAAGGACCTTGGTAGCATGGCAAGCAATGGTGGCAGTTTGTTCCCGCAGACGAGCGAGCTAAACCCCCTATCGACCCTAGCTTCCCTGGCCTGCTGACATCAACTCCAAAACTGGACAGATCAGCTTTCAGGAAAAGAGCGTGGATGAGGGTATGTCTACAGAATATATTAATTGTCTGCACTCTCAAAGTGCATGTTGTTGCCAAATGTATTTCATATGCTGTAAACCTAGTTCATAGTTGTTAGTTTCCTTTAATGCCAAACAAACACATACCAATCGTTGGTTAGAAGGCGATCGCCGAATTCGTCCTCGCTTTATCCCGTGTCGCTGGCTGTTGTGTCAATTTCGTCGGTTTCGCTTGCATACGGTTCAAACCGATATGGCTCAATAGCTTCAGTTTCTTCTTCAATTTTGTTTTTGCTACCTGCCTCCACACTACAACCATCCGTTTCAATACATTCGTAATCTGTTGAATCGCTTAAGCCGCTGAAATTCGAGTCTGAATCCGAGCTAATGTCGCTATAGCTTGCTGTTCTCTCCGCCATGTTTGTTTGTGTTGGCTTCACTATATGACGTCACAGGAAAATGGACGGGTGTTTATAACGATGGTTAAAATCAGGCACTTTGAAGCTTTTTTTAGGGTTATTGCGTGATGGGTAAAATTTTGAAAAACAAATCGAAAAATATAATAAGCCACTGGGAACTGATTTTTAATGGTTTTAACAATTCTGAAATTGTGATAATGTTCCCCTTTAAGTTTAAACTCTGCGTCGTAAGCGTGTCTCTTAATAGGAGCCATTTTGAGGTCTTTACATAAACAAACAAATGGAAATGAAACGGCACGCCTCGCGCAGTCATATATCCCAGCATGCCCCATGCGCTTCTTCTTATTCTACGGGGGAAAATTAAGTCGGCGGCTGCTTACCGTAGTTGCGATTGATTGATTGATTGATTGAAACTTTTACCTGTTGGAGGCTCAATTTTGGTCCATATATAAGGCGCACCGTATTATAAGGCGCACTGTCAGCTTTTGACAAAATTGAAGGTTTTTAGGTGCGCCTTATAGTGCGGAAAATACGGTAATAGCTCCAAAGATCCGAACTCTAAATGGGTGAATTTTGGCGAATTAAACGCCTTTCTATTATTCGCTCTCGGAGCGATGACGTCACAACGTGACGTCACATCAGGAAGCAATCCGCCATTTTCTCAAACACCGAGTCAAATCAGCTCTGTTGTTTTCAGTTTTTTCGACTGTTTTCCGTACCTTGGAGACATCATGCCTCGTCGGTGTGTTGTCGGAGGGTGTAACAACACTATTATTCGCTCTCAGAGCGATGACGTCATGTTGTGACGTCACATCGGGAAGCAATCCGCCATTTTCTCACTTTCGTCGGTGTGTTGTCAGAGGGTGTAACAACACGAACAGGGACGGATTCAAGTTGCACCAGTGGCTCAAAGATGCAAAAGTGGCAAGAAATTGGACAAAATTTGTTCAAAATACGAGGGTGTGGGGAAAGCCGACGAAATGGTCAGTCGTTTGTTCCGCACACTTTACCGACGAAAGCTATGCTACGACAGAGATGGCAAGAATGTGTGGATATCCTGCGACACTCAAAGCAGATGCATTTCCAACGATAAAGTCAAAGAAATCTGCCGCCAGACCCCCATTGAATCTGCCGGAGTGTGTGAGCAATTCAGGGACAAAGGACCTCGGTAGCACGGCAAGCAATGGCGGCAGTTTGTTCTCGCAGACGAGCGAGCTAAACCCCCTGGATGTCTTGGCTCACACCGTCCCTTATGCCACCGAAGATGATCAAGTGAAGAATATTGACCCTAGCTTCCCTGGCCTGCTGACATCAACTCCAAAACTGGACAGATCAGCTTTCAGGAAAAAAGAGCGGATGAGGGTATGTCTACAGAATATATTAATTGATGAAAACTTTCTTCATTACTCGCGGTTTTACGTAAAATATTATACCTAAACTGTGTTTACCAATAATTTAGCTTAAAAACATTTATTTTTTTCAATCATTCGAGTACATTCGGGTAGTCTTGTGTAATGCAGTATTTTGTGTCTATTTAGGTATGGTTAACCTGAGTGCTGAAATCGTGGAAAAATATCTGTTCTTAGCACTTCTCAAAGTGCATGTTGTTGCCAAATATATTTCATATGCTGTAAACCTAGTTCATAGTTGTTAGTAATGATCTTATGAGACAGTGTTAAGCCGCTGAAATCCGAGTCTGAATCCGAGCTAATGTCCTATACCTTGCTGTTCTATCCGCCATGTTTGTTTGTATTGGCATCACTGTGTGACGTCACAGGAAAATGGACGTGTGTATATAACGATGGTTAAAATCAGGCACTTTGAAGCTTTTTTTAGGGACATTGCGTGATGGGTAGAATTTTGAAAAAAACTTCGAAAAATAAAATAAGCCACTGGGAACTATTTTTAATGGTTTTAACCCTTCTGAAATTGTGATAATGTTCCCCTTTAAACTAGCCAGTCTTGTTATGTATAAGAAAATGATAAGAAAAAAGTATGTTTAGAATGGCTGAACATCTTTATTTGTATCTTGTGCAGGGCTGTCAAACGTGATAACGAGGTAACAAAAGTTTCCTTTAACAACACTAAATTTACGATTAACGTACCTCCTGCGTGACCCTCAGTCTACAAGCAACTTTGTTTCTAAAGTCGCTTGCAAAGTTCGTGAGTTGCGGTTTGGCCTTGTCTTTGAATGTGTGGTTGCTTATTTAGGCTTGCTTTTTTGTCCCCACAATAAAGCAAGACATGAGTGCGCTGGTAGCTCGTTTGTCCTTTTCCACACAACATTTCAAGGTTGTGGTGGACTTGGCACACCCTCAAACACACACAGGCAAATGACAAATGTGCAACTCCGCCAGAACCCTGACTGACAGAGAAGAGTGACGAGTCAGAGTGAGAGTTAGTGGCCAAAAAAATAGAGCACTTAAGGCTTGATTAAAGACATGCACCTGGGGATAAGTTGATTGGCAACACTAAATTGGCCCTAGTGTGTGGATGTGAGTGTGAATGTTGTCTGTCTATCTGTGTTGGCCCTGCGATGAGGTGGCGACTTGTCCAGGGTGTACCCCGCCTTCCGCCCGATTGTAGCTGAGATAGGCTCCAGCGCCCCCCGCGACCCCAAAGGGAATAAGCGGTAGAAAATGGATGGATGGATAAACCTCTGGTGGAAAATGTCTTGTGTCTGTGTTCATTGTGTTGAAATAACATGTCTGAAAAAAAATCAAAAATTAAACTAATTGTCTAGTCCTGTGGTTCTTGCATTTTTTTCACAAAGTACCACCTCAGAAAACACTTGGCTCTCCAGGTACCACCATAATGACCAACATTAAAATACAGTAGCGACCCCGAGAGGCACAAGCAGTAGAAAATTGATGAATGAATGGATAGAATTATTGTTTACTATTTTGGCCATTGTAGCATTACACACAGTTTGAACAGTAACACTGTTTGAATATTTAATCAAGTAATTATTTGGCATACCACTAGTTTGAGAATCTATGGTCTAGTCTGGGGGTCGGCCACTCGCGGTTCTAAAGCCGCTCTTTAGCACCGCCGTAGTGGCTCCCTGATGCTTTTTCGAAAATGTATTAAAATATATTTTTTGTTTTAGTATGGTTTCTGCCAGAGGACAAACATGACACACACCTTCCTAAATGTTAGAAATCCCACTGTTTATATTATACATGCTTCACTGATGAGAGTATTTGGCTAGCGCAGTTTTATCTTACTAATTTTAGCGGTCCTTGAACTCACCCTAGTTTGTTTACATGTACAACTTTGTCTGACGCTGCCACAGAAAAACGTGTTTTATGCCACTCCTTCTTTGTCTCATTTTGTCCACCAAAGATTTTATGCTGTGCGTGAATCCACAAAGGTGAGCTTTGTTGATTTTATTGACTTGTTGGAGTGCTACAGGCATATTTGGTCACTACATGACTGCAAACTAATCGATGCTAACATGCTATTGAGGCTAGCTGTATGTATATATTACATCATTATGCCTTGTTTGTAGGTGTTTTTTAGTGTTTCCTTTACTTATGTGCCCTTTGTATTTAATTTATATTTGCATGTCTCATGACACATTATCTGTATGTAATATTGGCTTCATTTCTGAAAGTTATTTGTGTGCCGTTACAGACCACGCTAAAATTTACCCAGCTTACAAAGATTGTAATAAATCCATCAGAAGAAGACCGTCTGCCGTTTCCTTTAACTTGAACACACACATCTTTACCATAGGTCAATAATTTCCAGAAGTTATCTCCCCTATTGAGGAGCCTCTATTTTACAAGTTCAACATTTCTGTCAATGAAGATTTGTGTCAGCCTGCGACACAGTCATTTTGATAGTAGGCTAATATAGATAATATAGACACTTATATCATGTGGTGCCTTCATTATAACACTTTTATTAGGCTTTACATTTTTTTGCGGCTCCAGACAGATTTTTTAATTTATTTTTGGTCTAATATAGCTCTTTCAACATTCCGGGTTGCCGACCCCTGATCTATTCCCTTGTTGGGTGTACGTTTTAATAAGATAAACTTATTAAAGTAAAACAAAAAAAAACTTCCATTTGCGATTAATCGCAAATAATTATGAGTAAACTATGGACAATATGATCAATTACGATTAAATATCTTAATTATTTGACATCCCTAATCTGGTGTAAAAAAAATGACATTGCAGTTACTTGGCTGGTTTATAAGCAAAAGACTGTTTTCACTGCTGGACTCTGGAAAGAGGTTCTGCAGCCTCCGTAGCAGATGTAATAGCTTCTTCCCTCAGGCCATTAGACTCTTGAACGCATCATAATAATCCCCTCAGTTCCCTCCAATTAACTCGCTGGACCATAAAGACAATATAACATACAAACCCCATTTCCATATGAGTTGGGAAATTGTGTTAGATGTAAATATAAACGGAATACAATGATTTGCAAATCCTTTTCAACCCATATTCAGTTGAATGCACTACAAAGACAACATATTTGATGTTCAAACTGATAAACATTTTTTTTTTTTTCAAATATTCATTAACTTTAGAATTTGATGCCAGCAACACGTGACAAAGAAGTTGGGAAAGGTGGCAATAAATACTGATAATGTTGAGGAATGCTCATCAAACACTTATTTGGAGCATCCCACAGTTGAACAGGCAAATTGGGAACAGGTGGGTGCCATGATTGGGTATAAAAGTAGATTCCATGAAATGCTCAGTCATTCACAAACACGGATGGGGCGAGGGTCACCACTTTGTCAACAAATGCGTGAGCAAATTGGTGAACAGTTTAAGAAAAACCTTTCTCAACCAGCTATTGCAAGGAATTTAGGGATTTCACCATCTATGGTCTGTAATACCATCAAAGGGTTCAGAGAATCTGGATAAATCACTGCCCGTGACCTTCGATCCCTCAGACTGTACTGCATCAACAAGCGACATCAGTGTGTAAAGGATATCACCACATGGGCTCAGGAACACTTTAGAAACCCACTGTCAGTAACTACAGTTGGTCGCTACATCTGTAAGTGCAAGTTAAAACTCCTATGCAAGGCGAAAACCGTTTATCAACAACACCCAGAAACGCCGTCGGCTTCGCTGGGCCTGAGCTCATCTAAGATGGACTGATACAAAGTGGAAAAGTGTTCTGTGGTCTGATGAGTCCACATTTCAAATTGTTATTGGAAACTGTGGACGTCGTGTCCTCCGGACCAAAGAGGAAAAAAAACATCCGGATTGTTATAGGGGCAAAGTTGAAAAGCCAGCATCTGTGATGGTATGGGGGTCTATTAGTGCCCAAGACATGGGTAACTTACACATGTGTGAAGGCGCCATTAATGCTGAAAGGTACACACAGGTTTTGGAGCAACATATGTTGCCATCCAAGCAACGTTACCATGGACGCCCCTGCTTATTTCATCAAGACAATGTCAAGCCACGTGTTACATCAACGTGGCTTCATATTAAAAGAGTGCGGGTACTAGACTGGCCTGCCTGTAGTCCAGACCTGTCTCCCATTGAACATTTGTGGCGCATTATGAAGCTTGTTCTTATCTGTACTGTAAAGGTAAATTTTGAATGACAATAAAGGAAGTCTAATTCTAAGTCTCAACATAAAAGTGCAGGTGACACCAACCTTGTTTTCTTTTGTTGTTTGGCGTGTGCACTCGTTTTGATCCGACATGGCGCTCACTCTAGCCAATTCTCATTTCACAAGACATTGGGGGGAATTAACAGGGCCCCAAAGGGCAAAAAAACCAACATAATAAGAATCCTGAAGGGCCCCAATGTCTTTGGATACATCAGTCGCCAGGCTCTCCCCGCTGTCAACCTACCTCCGCATGCTAATTTTCACATCCAATGAATCAGCTTCACTTCCTTCTTGCCGTAAATCCAGGGAGCAGCAACCCTGATCGACATTAATTACCTGTTGTCCTCCCGTAGGAAGTTCAGTCAGTCGTCAGATGACTGGATGGATTGTTAATGTGTGTCAACTCTGGGCGTGCATGCGTGTGTGAAACGGGAAATTGAGCTACGATAACAGGAGATGAGCAGATAGAATTCTCACACAATACATCGCCACTTTCCTCCCTCCCCGAAACAGAGTCCCCTACTCTCTGTTTATAAGTGCCGGAGCCCTCCCCCGACCCTCGAATTTAAAATAATAAGATCAGGTTTCCAGTCAGGTAAGTGCATCTGGACTTTTTATCTGTGATATCGCTGGTGCAATTGGCCCTCTTCCTTTTGCTACCTGGCTTTTCCTCGTATCCCCTCTCCGTCTCTGCCGCGTGCCCCCCCCCTCCATCCCTCTATCTTTTGAGGGTATCTCCGGCGTCTCTAAAACTGTACAGCGAAACACAATACTTTGCATTATATACTTTGTGAAAAGCGTTTTTTCGCAGCACCTTGTCATCGTTTGGCCGGCCGGCTGTTGTTTGAAGTGCTCTCGGGTTCAGGGCTCAGCGTACAACAGTGATGGCTCCGCTGCACAACAGCATATTATTTACCCAGATGAGGTTAATTACTGGATAAAAGAATGCTTCTTTTCAGTTGACCATTGCAAAGCTTTGCCCACCCCTCTTCCAAGCCATGCTCACTACACACACATAAACATGCAACATACAGATGCAGAATATGAGCAATTGTGTATGAAAGCATCCTTTTGATGAACTGGATTTTTTTATACTTAAAGGAGGGCCCAACAGAAAAAGTTTGGGAACCACTGTTGGGTTGGCGTGGCTCAGTTGGTAGGGCGATCGTGCCAGTATGGCGAGGACGACACGAAAAGACGCTTGTTGAGAAATTTTTCATTTAAATGGGATTATATGAACATACCAGCAGACATTGCACAGTAAGTGATGTTTTATTATGTATCTTGGCAGTGTGTAATAATCAGTGAAGAAAAAAACAAACAAAAGTTGTGATGCGTTTTATGAAATAAATGCGTCGCATATGCTTAAAATGATCGGAAATGTATTACATGTTTTTGTGCCCCTTACAATATTACATATATACTTACTTAAGTATATAAAATCTCAATGGAGGTGTTTGGATATTTTTTAAGGGTTTTATAGGCGGATTTGCACGGCTCCCATAGGCTCTATTGTAAGCAAACTTTTTGATTGCATTTATTTCTAGAAAGCAAACAATTGTCATGTCTCTCAAAATGATTGTGAACGATAGGAAAAAATTCCCCAAAAATTGCAGTTCCCCTTTAAGGCTCAAAACACTATGGTTGAAGTCGATTGGGAGCTAATTATGGCCTCCTTCAGCTTCTTTGACAGGACAATCCGAATGCAAAATCTTTGACTCTGAACTTGAATCAGAGCAGTCTGGCAAACAAACCATGCTTGTCCAAATTAATGTAACATTCAATAACACATTATATGTGCAGATTATTTTATATTTATTTTCTTGCTCATAATGTTAACCATATCGGTTTGGAAGTAATCGTGGATTATCGACAAAAAACTTGCAATTAATTAATCAAATTAATACATTTAACGTATTTTTCGGAGTATAAGTCGCACCGGAGTATAAGTCGCACCTGTCGAAAATGCATAATAAAAAAAGAAAAAAACATATATAAGTCGCACTGGAGCCTGGCCAAACTATGAAAAAAACTGCGACTTATAGTCCGAAAAATACGGTACATGTTTTTAGCTCCACTCTGCAACCTTTCCAAAAATATTTAATTCCCACGGTAGAAAAAAGGCCACACATGTGTTCAGCTTTTCTATTAAAATCTTTTTTTTATTTATTGAAAATGTGTGCAGAATAATGTCCTGTTGTGCTGAAATGAAAGTATAACACAAATTTAAAAAAAATAAAATAAATCATGTTATTAAAATGTTAACCAAAATGTATTCTAAATTTATGAAAATTATCCTGGACATATTAAAGTTAAGTTAAAGTTAAAATTCCAATGATTGTCACACACACACTAAGTGGGGCGAAATTTGTCCTCTGCATTTGACCCATCCCCTGGGAGGTGAGGGGAGCAGTGAGCAGCAGTATGAGCCTCGCGCGGGAATCATTTGGTGATTCAACCCCCAATTCTAACCCTTGATGCTGAGTGCCAAGCAGGGAGGTAATGGGTCCCATTTTTTGTAGTCTTTGGTATGACTCAGAACTTAGAATTTAGAAATTAGAATTTAAGACTCACAACCTCCCAGTCTCAGGGTGGACACTCTAACCACAAGGTCACTGAGCTATTGGTGACATTCATTCTAAAATGGAAATAATATTTTCTAAATTGTTTTAAAGGGTCTCATAAATGTGTAGTGGTTGCTATTCTTTCACTTTTCTGTCCATTTCTCTTCAGATTGTGTGGATATTAGTTTTGATTTTGTTTAATGCATAATCCACTATGGTAGTGGTCGCTATAGGCTTTTGTTCAGTAAGATGAGAACATGCTAAATTGCATTCAGAAGATACTATTTAAGAATAGGATGGCATGTTAGGGATAAAAACGTATAGTGCTTTGGTATGAAGAATGGAAAAATTTAGTTAATGCTTTGGAAAAGTGGGAGGAAAAAGGGGTAGAATGCAAGGTTAAATAGCTCTCACACTTCAGAGCAGGATGGCAGGTTGGATATGACTTGACAAGTCCCAGAACAGTAGCCTCTCCTGATCCCCATTAGCAACAGCCTGACAGTATTTCTCCTTTGAAGAACAGAAAGTCAACACTCCATTTGTGGAGATAAGGTGCAGGTGAGTAATAGAGTGCAGCCAGAAAAACCATTTAGACTATCTTGGTTAAAAAAAAACCCTGCAGTTCCACTTCATGGAAACAATATGACTGCAGCTGTCTGCATGGTCTGCAAATGAGATGTTAGTGCCATTAGACTCCAATGTGATAGCTGCTGTCCATTTCTGCGAACACTTGATCAGACCCCACACCTCAACGAAGCTTGGAAGTGAAGAGTTTCCACACCCTAACCCAACAACCAGTCTATAGTCTCTTCCAAAGCTCCCCAAACAAATCCCCTTTTTGAAACTCTGTTGTCCCATCCCATGCCTGCTCTTCAAACAGACCCGTATTGATAAACTGAGTGGGCTTTCTCTACCATCCACCTATTAATTATATGGCCTTCATTACCACTGTGCTGATGAATGCCCTCTGCTGGAAAGACGAGTTAAGAGGAGGTGTTAACACAGCACCTGCCTGCACTCGTGGCCACTTATTAACCAACAATGACCTTCCACATCATAAACTCACCGGCCAGCTATTTGCTGTCTAATAAACGGAGCCCCTCTTCCTCGCCCCCAACCCCTCTTTCCCTGTTTGGGCCCCTTCACTCGAGCCCCTTCAGAGTTTATTGTTCAGGAGAAAATAAAGTAGATGCCTATAAACTTGGAACACCTGGAATCATGTGAAACACAGAGCTGGGACAGAGAAGGAGTTAAGTACCTTGGTGGTTAATGAATGGGCTGATGGCGAGCCTCTCCTCAAACCATGTGAGGAGATGATGAAGGCTGCTGAATACGTGGTCTACAGATCCAGCATCGCAAGACTGGATCATGTACACATTTTTCTGCGAAATTTTGTCTTCCAATAGTTTAATGATTCCATTTGTTCCACAGGAGTTTGTTTCAACTATCAATCTCACCGTCGAATCATCTTATATTGTTATTCTCTCCCCGATCTGTGGAAGAGTGCAGATGTTCTGGGAGAATACATTGATTGTGTTCATCATCATCACTTCTTTAAATATCATTAAAATATGCAGACAAATTGTTTTTAGAGAGTAAGAAATAAAGCCTAGTTTTGTCTGTCTCTTCAAACTTCCTCAGAGCGGTCTCTGCTTCCTGGTGGAAGGGCTTCCCACAGTTATATTTATACAAAACCCAAAACCAGCAAAGTTGACACGTTGTGTAAATTGTAAATACAAACAGAATATAATGATTTGCGAATCATTTTCAACTTATATTCAATTGAATAGACTGCAAAGACAAGGCACTTAACGTTCAAACTGGAAAACATTGTTATTTTTTTGCAAATATTAGCCCATTTGGAATTTGATGCCTGCAACATGTTTCAAAAAACCTGGCACAAGTGGCAAAAAAAGGAATGCTCATCAAACACTTATTTGGAAAATCCCACAGGTGAACAGGCTAATCGGGAACAGGTGGTTGCCATGATTGGGTATAAAAGCAGCTTCCATGAAATGCTCAGTCTTTCACAAACAAGGAGGGGGCGAGGGTCACCACTTTGTGAACAAATGCCTGAGCAAATTGTTTGAGAACAACATTTGTCAAACAGCTATTGCAAGGATTTTAGGTATTTCACCATCTACAGTCCGTAATATCATCAAAAGGTTCAGAGAATCTGTAGAAATTATTGCACGTAAGCAGCAAGGCTGAAAACCATCATTGCATGCCCGTGACTTTCGATCCCTCAGGTGGTACTGCATCAAAAACCGGCAAAAGTGTGTAAGGGATATCACCACATGGGCTCAGGAACACTTCAGAAAACCACTGTCAGTAGCTACAGTTAGTCGCTACATCTGTAAGTGCAAGTTAAAACTCTACTATGTGAAGCAAAAGCCATTTATCAACAATACCCAGAAACGCCACCGGCTTTGCTGGGCCTCGAGCTCATCTAAGATGGACTGATGCAAAGTGTAAAAGTGTTCTGAGGTCTGACGAGTCCACATTTCAAAATGTTTTTGGAAACTGTGGACGTCGTGTCCTCTGTAAAAAAAAGGAAAAGAACCATCCGGATTGTAAAGTTGAAAAGCCAGCATCTGTGATGGTATGGGGGTGTATTAGTGCCCAAGACATGGGTAACTTACACATCTGTGAAGGTACCATTAATGCTGAAGGGTACATACAGGTTTTGGAGCAACTTATGTTGCCGTCCAAGCAACGTTATCATGGACACCCCTGCTTATTTCAGCAACAAAATGCCAAGCCACGTGTTACAACAGCGTGGCTTCATAGTAAAAGAGTGCGGGTACTAGACTGGCCTGCCTGTAGTCCAGACCTGTCTCCCATTGAAAATGTGTGGCACACAATGTGTTATGGATCAAACTACTGCTGTTTCTCTTCCTGCTGTGCGTCCTGACAAGCGCACCACGGACCACGCCCACAGACGCATTCCCTCCGCTGCGGGCGCGCCTCCTCGCGCCTGCTGCCAATCTGTAATCTACACACCTGCCCGTGATGAGCGATCTGCCTTCAAAAGCCAACACAACCTGAGATCCGACGCCAGAACGTAGCTTCTCGTACCCAGTACAGTAAGCCCACACGTTTCTCGCTCATCCACTTGTGCATCTTCTCTCCCTGTGCTTCCTCCCCGTCGTTCTCATCGTCTCTTGTGTTGTGTCGTTCTCCAGCTCCCCGTCATCCTTCCTCGTCGTCAAGCTGTGTCTTGTCACATTGGACCTCCCTGTGGATCCCCCCTTGCCTTCCTGGATTTCGACCTCACGCCTGCCCACTTACTACGACGCCGCGCTCCTGTCCTCGACCACCCGCCTGTCCTCCAACACTCGAGCCTGCCTTGCCCTTATTTGGACTTCCGCCTGGATCAACACGCACTCTCAACACCCTCTGGCAACCATACTCAGATAAGTTCCACATTTAGTCACACTTCATCTCTTTGGTTTAATTACACATCTCATTCACACACCAAGCTGTCAATAAATCACGCTGACAGTTAAACGACGTCATCGTCTCCCTGTCGTCTTCTTCTCTCGCTATCACGTCACACAATGAAGCCTAAAATTCTACAAGGGAGACCCCAGACTGTTAAAAAACTTAAGCTGTACATCAAGCAAGAATGGGAAAGAATTCCACCTGAAAAGCTTCAAAAATCTTCTCAGTTCCCAAACACTTACTGAGTGTTGTTCAAAGGAAAGGCCATGTAACACAGTGGTAAAAATGCCCCATGTGCCAACTTTTTTGCAGTGTGTGCGATGCTATTAAATTCTAAGTTAATGATTATTTGCAAAAAAAAAATCAGTTTCTCAGTTCGAACATTAAAATATATTGTCTTTGAAGTCTGTTCAATTGAATATAAATTGAAAAGGATTTGCAAATCATTGTATTCTGTTTTTATTTACTAATTATACAACGTGCCAACTTCACTAGTTTTGGGTTTTGTTTCAAATACATTTGTCTGCACACACAAAATGTTTACTCATAGTTTTGGGAGGATGATTCTGCATGACGTGATTGAGACTAATCGGCACACGCTGCTGTCAAACACAACGCTTGCCGTGCCATCGGGCACCTCTGGCAAACCGAATCCTGCCATCGGTCCCAGTAAAACTTGCTGGAAATTGGACACGCCCCAAGTTCCAGGATGCACCGCCTCACCCCAGAGCTGTAGCTCTCCTCTTGAAAAATCTTGATCCTTCCACTGGTTCACATATGGCAACGTTGTTACAACTTTTACTTCCTCTGTTTAGTCAAGTTTGATGTCTTTTTGGCACTGCCCACCAGAGCAGATCACACAAACTGTGCTTTGGCCTTTTAATGAGGTGGAAAAAGTCCCGTATGAGATTTTTGTTTTGTTTACAAAACCCCGTTTCCATATGAGTTGGGAAATTGTGTTAGATGTAAATACAAACGGAATACAATGATTTGCAAATCCTTTTCAACCCATATTCAATTGTATGCACTACAAAGACTCATAAACTTTATTTTTTTTTGCAAATAATAATTAACTTAGAATTTCATGGCTGCAACACGTGCCAAAGTGGGTTGGGAAAGGGCATGTTCACCACTGTGTTACATGGCCTTCCCTTTTAACAACACTCAGTAAACGTTTGGGAACTGAGGAGACACATTTTTTAAGCTTCTCAGGTGGAATTCTTTCCCATTCTTGCTTGATGTACAGCTTAAGTTGTTCAACAGTCCGGGGGTCTCCGTTGTGGTATTTTAGGCTTCATAATGCACCACACATTTTCAATGGGAGACAGGTTTGGACTACATGCAGGCCAGTCTAGTACCCTCACTCTTTTACTATGAAGCCATGTTGATGTAACACATGGCTTGGCATTGTCTTGCTGAAATAAGCAGGGGCGTCCATGGTACCGTTGCCTGGATGGCAACATACAGTATGTTGCTCCAAAACCTGTATGTACCTTTCAGCATTAATGGCGCCTTCACAGATGTGTAAGTTACCTATGTCTTGGGCACTAATACACCCCCATACCATCACAGATGCTGGCTTTTCAACTTTGCGCCTATAACAATCCGGATGGTTCTTTTCCTCTTTGGTCTGGAGGACACGAAGTCCACAGTTTCCAAAAACAATTTGAAATGTGGACTCGTCAGACCACAGAACACTTTTCCACTTTGTATCAGTCCATCTAAGATGAGCTCAGGCCCAGCGAAGCCAACGGCGTTTCTGGGTGTTGTTGATAAACGGTTTTCGCCTTGCATAGGAGAGTTTTAACTTGCACTTACAGATGTAGCGACCAACTGTAGTTACTGACAGTGGGTTTCTGAAGTGTTCCTGAGCCCATGTGGTGATATCCTTTACACACTGATGTCGCTTGTTGATGCAGTACAGCCTGAGGGATCGAAGGTCACGGGCTTAGCTGCTTATGTGCAGTGATTTCTCCAGATTCTCTGAATCCTTTGATGATATTACGGACCGTAGATGGTGAAATCCCTAAATTCCTTGCAATAGCTGGTTGAGAAAGGTTTTTCTTAAACTGTTCAACAATTTGCACACGCATTTGTTGACAAAGTGGTGACCCTCGCCCCATCCTTGTTTGTGAATGACTGTGCATTTCATGGAATCTACTTTTATACCCAATCATGGCACCCACCTGTTCCCAATTTGCCTGTTCACCTGTGGGATGTTCCAAATAAGTGTTTGATGAGCATTCCTCAACTTTATCAGTATTTATTGCCACCTTTCCCAACTTCTTTGTCACGTGTTGCTGGCATCAAATTCTAAAGTTAATGATTATTTGCAAAAAAAAAAGTGTTGTCTTTGTAGCATATTCAACTGAATATGGGTGGAAATTGTTTTGCAAATCATTGTATTCCGTTTATATTTACATCTAACACAATTTCCCAACTCATATGGAAACAGGGTTGGTACTTTAATGAAAGACCGTATTCCTTTTCTAAGAGCCTTTAATTCACTTGGAAATATTCACGTATACCGTATGTGACGTTGGTGACACACAGTGACCCGTCAGTATACACTACTGCTTATCACCATCTGTTAATTTCTCTTAAAACACAGCATAGATTTGATTGATCGTCGAGGATGAATCTACGAATGAGATTCAAATAAGATTCAAATATGAAAACCCTAACTTTTTAGTTTCAATTCCGTCTGGTTGCGATGAAAGTGCAATATGAATACGTTAATTGGTCCAACATTGAATCATGCAATTATGTTCAAAGAGTGTAGTGTGTTGATAGAGTGTCAGAGACAAATGAAAACAGAGAATTACATCTTAATAATCCACAGAGAGCAATGAAACAAGAAATTAGTTATTAAATTGAGACAAAGCCAAGGAAAACTCTCAAACTTCTCAATGACTACGACCACTGCAGCAGAGGTGATATATATTTCTGTCACTGCTGGAGTGTGCACTTGAGGCTTTTTATGCTCTATGGTAGTCATGTGAATGGACACCTCTCAACACAGGGCTGCAGTTTGGTAGATATCCGACAGATATAATGGTTCGGGGGCCAAGGCAGTGCTCAGGCGCTCTGCCGAGCAGAGGGAGGAATGGGAGCGAGAGGCCTGGTAATGGGCCCTAATGTGAGGACGCATTTATTTCATCCACTGGCCCAAGTAATTGGCTGTCTTTCATTGTGGCCTTGGTTAAAACGCTGAGTGATGGATGGCGGTTTTGACGGAGGTTAGCTGGCTTCTGCTTTCACCGCCATTCATCTCCCTGAAAGATGGAACCTGTCATTGACTTTAGTGGAACGATCTACATTGAACCCCTGTACCTCGGACCACAACCCCAAGGTCTGTTCTAATTAAAACATTACTTGCATATTAAATAAATCACATCTTATGAAAAACACAAGAGGTAATGGTAATGAACATGAACCATATGTGTTTACCCAAGAGTGGAATATAGTTCTCTCAGGTTGCGTTAGTATTACAGTGCTGAAGTTACATTAGGAGTATAGGATAAATTACCCTGTCGATCCTTTTTGCAACTTTAGTCATAACAAATTCATTAATAATGGACTGAAAGTATAGATTGAAATAATTGGGAACACTACTCTTTTGTTCTCTGCAGTGGACATTTCGTATTAGTCAGAGTTACAAATGTCAAAAAACTACAGAAAAACTGTTATCCACTGCACATGACACTGGTTCTCTGGATAAAACGTTAATAATACAAATGTCACAATGACGCATGGTTGTGGTTGTTTGTATAATCCTAGGATGCAGGTAAGGTCACTTTATTAGTTACCGAGCAGAGTATCAAACACAAAAAGCTTTGGCATGGGACGAGCAGTCAGCCACAGGTGAAAATGCAAAAGCAATAGCAATAGGCAAATCAACGACACAATTAAAGGGGAACATTATCACCAGACCTTTGTAAGCGTCAATATATACCTTGATGTTGCAGAAAAAAGACCATATATTTTATTAACCGATTTCCGAACTCTAAATGGGTGAATTTTGGTGAATTAAACGCCTTTCTAATATTCGCTCTCGGAGCGATGACGTTGTGACGTCACATCGGGAAGCAATCCGCCATTTTCTCAAACACCGAGTCAAATCAGCTCTGTTATTTTCCGTTTTTTCGACTGTTTTCCGTACCTTGGAGACATCATGCCTCGTCGGTGTGTTGTCGGAGGGTGTAACAACACGAACAGGGACGGATTCAAGTTGCACCAGTGGCCCAAAGATGCGAAAGTGGCAAGAAGTTGGACGTTTGTTCCGCACACTTTACCGACGAAAGCTATGCTACGACAGAGATGGCAAGAATGTGTGGATATCCTGCGACACTCAAAGCAGATGCATTTCCAACGATAAAGTCAAAGAAATCTGCCGCCAGACCCCCATTGAATCTGCCGGAGTGTGTGAGCAATTCAGGGACAAAGGTCCTCGGTAGCACGGCAAGCAATGGAGGCAGTTTGTTACCGCAGACGAGCGAGCTAAACCCCCTGGATGTCTTGGCTCACACCGTCCCTTATGCCACCGAAGATGATCAAGAGAAGAATATCGACCCTAGCTTCCCTGGCCTGCTGACATCAACTCCAAAACTGGACAGATCAGCTTTCAGGAAAAGAGCGCGGATGAGGGTATGTCTACAGAATATACTAATTGATGAAAACTGGGCTGTCTGCACTCTCAAAGTGCATGTTGTTGCCAAATGTATTTCATATGCTGTAAACCTAGTTCATAGTTGTTAGTTTCCTTTAATGCCAAACAAACACATACCAATCGTTGGTTAGAAGGCGATCGCCGAATTTGTCCTCGCTTTCTTCCGTGTCGCTGGCTGTCGTGTCGTTTTCGTCGGTTTCGCTTGCATACGGTTCAAACCGATATGGCTCAATAGCTTCAGTTTCTTCTTCAATTCCGTTTTCGCTACCTGCCTCCACACTACAACCATCCGTTTCAATACATTCGTAATCTGTTGAATCGCTTAAGCCGCTGAAATCCGAGTCTGAATCCGAGCTAATGTCGCTATAGCTTGCTGTTCTTTCCGCCATGTTTGTTTGTGTTGGCTTCACTATGTGACGTCACAGGAAAATGGACGGGTGTTTATAACGATGGTTAAAATCAGGCACTTTGAAGCTTTTTTTAGGGATATTGCGTGATGGGTAAAATGTTGAAAAAAACTTCGAAAAATATAATAAGCCACTGGGAACTGATTTTTAATGGTTTTAACCATTCTGACATTGTGATAATGTTCCCCTTTAAGGCGTGCATTGAAGAAAGCACCAGCTCTGTCTGAGAAGCGTGCAGGCAAATATACCAACCTAATCAGTGATTGTCCACAAGTGAGTCTCATAAACACCATAGACAGGTGTGTTAATCAATGCTCCAGACAGAATGTGACGTGGCAGTGGAAGAACATACAGGAAGTGGAAAAAACAGGTAGAAAGGAGTGCTGACACCTGCTTTAGGTGAAAATCTTTTTTTTTTTCCCTAATCTATTATTTGTCACTTTTCAAGGATACAAATGTAATTGTCATGCCTAAATCTAACTGACTGACTGACTTTTTATAGGAGCCATATTAGTCCAGAGCAAACAATTAGCGATTGACCACGCTACCATCTACAGAGGTATGTCAACCTACAAGTACCTCAAACTACAAGTAATTTGAGATACAAACTATTCTGTTTTTTTATGCGTTAAGTTGGAGCCTAATTTACATTATTAGCGAATTGAAAATCCTGCCCTCCAACGACTGGAACTACAGTAAGTAAATCAGTGCGAAGTAAAAGAAGTGGACAAATGAACCGGAAAAACTAAGCATTATAAACATCTCCTGTTTTGCAGTCATACAGCTGATTTATTCCACATCACATGCAGTGACAAATGTTTAAACAATGGAAATGTATCCCTTAAAATATGGAGAACCTGCTGATGCTTTGTCAGATGCAGTATAAAGCATTACCTTTGGTACACAAACACAGCTTGCTGTAAACTCTGACCTCAACGGTCTGTCGCTCAAATACGTCCGTGAGCAACATAAACAACATTGTCCGAGTTCCTTTTGTTACAGGACGGAGATGCAGCCCGTAGGAGATACCTACAAAAGTTTGCTCTTCAAGGTAAATGCTGAACAATATTATTGCAATATTTCAAAAAACTGCTGTAGTTGTTTGTAGTACCGTATTTCCCGGACTATAGAGCGCACCAGTTTTAAAGCCGCAACCACTAAATTTCAGAATACATTTTTTTATATATATATATATTAGCCACACCGCAGATATATACATTGGGAAATTAGTTATTTACACAAAAATATTTTGTAAATGTTCATTTACATACCTCAATTGTTCCCAAATGATGCCTTTCACATGGCAGTAAAACAGCTGATCAAACAAAACAGAAGTAATCGCCATAGCTAAACAGACTCAATAAATCCACAAGATTGGCAATAACAGAACACAACATGGCATCGAGAGAATAACTTAAATTAACGTCATCTAAAAAAATGATATTAAATGCATGTAAAAATAAAATATAGATTGTAAATGAATCAAAACATAAAATAGTGAGAATAATATTAGTAATGATAGCAATAAGTAAAATGAAGAATCTAAGAAGAGTTTAAAGGGATCAGTAAAACGCTTGATAAAAAGGGCGTGCATTTATAAATATAAAAATAAAAATATAATCTTTAATAGTGAATACCTCTTTTGAAACCAGGTTTGGACATGAAAAAGTATGTTTCTGGTGTCTCTCTGTTGATCCCGTGATTATTTTCAGAGAGTTTATGATGACATTTTTGAAGGAAGTGAACAGAAGGCCTGAAAGTATGCACTGTAAAAAAAAATTCTGTAAAAAAATGGTCATCTACTGGCAGCTACAGCTGCCAAACGAAAACCATAAAATTAAAGTAAAACATTGTAAAAAAAAATAATGATCAAAAACATTATATTTACAGAAATTTTCATGAAACGTTTTGCGGAAAAATACCATTATTTTACAGATTTTTTCTGAATTGTTAAGATCAACCACCTTTAATAAAGTGACGACGCAAACAGTGCAGAAAAATACCTTTAGTTAGATTGTTCGTATGGACATAGACTTCTATATAACAAGCTACATATTTAATGAAAGATAATTACTGTAATTTTACATGAATTTGAAAGTAATTTAAGAAAACAGAAAATGCTATGTATAATTAATTCGGTATTTTTCTGTAAAAAAATAGAAATATACATAGTTTGTCATTACTGGCATATTACTTAAAATAACAGGCGGATTGTTTATTTACAAATAATGTCTTCAATTCTACAGTTTTATAAACTATTTAAAAAAAAAAAAAAAAATTACAGTAGAAATTTAGAGTAAATTAACCATAAAAATAGGATTTTTGTTTACAGTGTGCAAAACATTCTTGCTCTATGGGGCAGAATTTTAATTATTCTCCTTCTCCCAAACTAATGTCACTTTAATGAGAGAAGGCTTGCTGCTGCATCCAAAACTAAATCAAATACTTATTTTTGTATATGTTTGTGTGTTCTATGTGTTTTTGTCCCTTCATGACCGCCCCCTCCCCTTTCCCTTTTTGGCGCTATGGAGAATGTCCCCTGCTTGAGTGGACTAGGCTGCAGGGAAATTAATCAAGACAAGCAATAGTGTTGATTACTCATTGGCCATTAGATTGCTTTCACTACGGTGGCTAAGCCCTCCGCATCATGAGATCGCTTGGCTGACTGCAAGATTAGGTAGCATGCTTCGCTCAAATCCCCGTGCAAGCGCAACACCCCCTCTCCTCGAAACCTCACCCGATGACCCGCCGCCTCCGCAACCCCTCCTGACCGCCCTTCGCTTCCATTTCCCTCCCCAAAAAGTTCATCTGGCTCCCCTCAGGTCAGTGAGGCGGTGCAGCGGCAAGACAGGTTGACTAGCTGTGCAATCCTTATTACCTCATTTCCTTTGACCACGGTTTTACCTCGTCTTTCTTTAGTGCAGGAGCATGTTTTATGATGGTTATACATAGTTAATGGCCCCTATGACTTAATTGTTTTCGGGTCAATTCGGAGCGACACATTCTGCTGAACCCAATTGTATCACGGGCTCCGTGGAATCCATTTGGCGTGCAAGAGGGCAACGCTCTGTTTATGATTTTAGCCAGTTCTGTTATACACACGCATATGCATAAAACACATGGGTAAACACACTGCCTCACACACTCCTACTTTTGGCACCCGTGTGGGCAAAATAACCAAAGGTAATAACTAAATGGAAGTCACATGACCTGTTTCAACCCAATTTTTATGCTGCTGTTTCTCTGCGCTCTGACAGGATTCAAAAACAACAACCAAAGATTTCCTTCTTAAAACATGGCGAGAGTGAAAAAAATTCCCATGAGGCACCGAACGTTAAATAGTTCTCTCAGAGTCGCTTTGGCAGGCTGTGCCTTAAAAAAAAAAAAAGCACTATGAGGGTTTTTATAGCTCGGAGCCTCCTCTTCAAAATAAGCTGGGACTTGAAAGGTGGCAAAGCGGAGGCAGGAAGGGGCATAGCGTTGCAGCTTAAAGCTCATTACTCTCTTTCTCCGGCACCTTGCTGAGTTGAAAAGGCCTGGCTGCCTCTCGCAGACACGTCCGCCGGCTGCTAATCAGGTCAACAGCGAATCACACAATCTTTTAGATTTGGTCACTGATGCTTGCAGGTTGTAAAAATACTTGCTTCTCAATGTATGATTGGGGTTTACGGTGATAGTTCTTGTCATTCCTGTCACTCAGAACAATGCTCTCCGTTATGAATCTATTGCGGGGGTCAGCAACCCATGCGACCCTTTAGCGCCACCCTAGTGGCTCCCTGGACCTCTTTCAGAAAAGTTTGAAAATATTTTTTGTTTTAATTTATATTTTCTGTAGGAGAACAAACATGACACATACCTCCTTAAAGGCCTACTGAAACCCACTACTACCGACCACGCAGTCTGATAGTTTATATATCAATGATGAAATCTTAACAATGCAACACATGCCAATACGGCCGGGTTAGTTTACTAAAGTGCAATTTTAAATTTTGCGCAAAATATCCTGCTGAAAACGTCTCGGTATGATGACGTCAGCGCGTGACGTAACGGATTGTAGAGGACATTTTGGGACAGCATGGTGGCCAGCTATTAAGTTGTCTGTTTACATCGCAAAATTCCACAGTATTCTGGACATCTGTGTTGGTGAATCTTTTGCAATTTGTTCAATGAACAATGGAGACAGCAAAGAAGACAGCTGTAGGTGGGAAGCGGTGTATTGCGGCCGACTGCAGCAACACAAACACAGCCGGTGTTTCATTGTTTACATTCCCGGAAGATGACAGTCAAGCTTTACCATTGGCCTGTGGAGAACTGGGACAACAGAGACTCTTACCAGGAGGACTTTGAGTTGGATGTGCAGATGCGGTACCGTGAGTACGCATGCAGCTGCGGCTTCCAAACATTTGATCGCTTGCCCGTACGTGCGTGCCGCTATGTGCATGTCACGTACGTAACTTTGGGGACTTTGGGGAAATATATGTGCTGTATGAACTTTGGGGAGGTGAACGGTACTTTGCGCTGTGGGATTGAGTGTGTTGTGCAGGTGTTTGAGTTGTATTGGCGGGTTATATGGACGGGAGGGGGAGGTGTTTGTTATGCGGGATTAATTTGTGGCATATTAAATATAAGCCTGGTTGTGTTGTGGCTAATAGAGATTATATATGTCTTGTGTTTATTTACTGTTTTAGTCATTCCCAGCTGAATATCAGGTCCCACCCGCCTCTCACAGCATCTTCCCTATCTGAATCGCTCCCACTGCCCTCTAGTCCTTCACTCTCACTTTCCTCATCCACGAATCTTTCATCCTCGCTCAAATTAATGGGGAAATCGTCGCTTTCTCGGTCCGAATCGCTCTCGCTGCTGGTGGCCATGATTGTAAACAATGTGCAGATGTGAGGAGCTCCACAACCTGTGACGTCACGCTACTCGTCTGCTACTTCCAGTACAGGCAAGGCTTTTTTATCAGCGACCAAAAGTTGCGAACTTTATCGTCGATGTTCTCTACTAAATCCTTTCAGCAAAAATATGGCAATATCGCGGAATGATCAAGTATGACACATAGAATGGACCTGCTATCCCCGTTTAAATAAGAAAATCGCATTTCAGTAGGCCTTTAATTGTTAAAAATCCAACTGTTTATGTTTGACTTGCTTCACTGATGAGAGTATTTGGCAAGCACCGTTTTGTACTACTAATTTCAGCGATCCTTGAACTCATCGTAGTTTGTTTACATCAGTGTTTTTCGACCACTGTGCCACGGCACACTAGTGTGCCGTGAGATACAGTCTGGTGTGCAGTGGGAGATTATGTCATTTCACCTAATTGGATTAAAACATTTTTTTGCAAACCAATAATTATAATTTGCAAATAATATGCTGTTGTTGAGTGTCTGTGCTGTCTAGAGCTCGGCAGAGTAACCGTGCAATACTCTTCTATATCAGTAGGTGGTCATCAAAGCTCACCTTTGAGCAGTGGTTCCTAACCTTGTTGGAGGTACCGAACCCCACCAGTTTCATATGCGCATTCACAGAACCCTTCCTCAGTGAAAAAAAATAACAAAACATTCTTAATTTAATCGTAATTTATAAATATTAATCGTGAAATTATGTTATTATATCAACCCTTGTGTGGTGTTCGGGTCTGTGGGACCCGTTTTCGATTTTTATTAAAAGAAAAATGATACAATTGATTAATTTTTCAAACTGACACTCACTGGCTTTGGCTCGTTTTCTATGAACATATATCAGAATACATATTTAATGAACACACACCGTACACCCCTCCTACACATTTCTAGTACATATAAGATGTCCGAGCTAATAGAAGTGTGAAAATTGATGTTCTGTGTACCACACACACACACACACACACACACACACACACACACACACACACACACACACACACACACACACACACACACACACACACACACACACACACACACACACACACACACAGCTGGCCTAGACAGGAGGAGGACAGAGTGTAGGTACACAGAACATCAGAGGGTCAAATGTGCGAGAAAATGAGAGCAGACAGTGTTGACAAACAATGTTGCAACCTTGTGTGGGAACCGCAGGTGCAGAAACACAAAAGAAGAATCCCTGTGGGATGCAGAAACTGGCAGAGAAATTTCCATGCGACGTTCATATTGTTGTTACTCAGCCAATGTTTGTGGGTCTGATGGACCCGTTGCATTTTATGGCTTTTAATGCCTCACAATCAAACACGTTTATGTTAAAATACTGAACAGATGTTTATTGGAATAAGGTAAACATTTTAAGGCTTTTAATGCCTCACAATCAAACACGTTTATGTTAAAATACTGAACAGATGTTTATTGGAATAAGGTAAACATCTGTTCAGTATTTTAACATAAAAGTGTTTGATTGTGAGGCATTAAAAGCCACAAAATGCAACGGGTCCATCAGACCCACAAACACTGGCTGAGTAACAACAATATGAACATTACACAAGGGTTAAAGAAATACTAATAAAGATATCTTTTACCAACAGAAAGTTACAGGAAAGTACACATGATCCCATGTTTACATCTCATTGTGCAACATGTGAATGTTTTAGTGGGAACTAAATGCGATATCTGAAAGGGGTACAAATTATTTCCAAAGCAGGAACCCCACCCAGACATACAATACTAGGACACAGCTCATGAAAAACAATATTGTTTGTTATTGTCATTGTAATTGGGCCAAAATACTTATATTAGAAAATAATCTCATGGAACATGGAAAACATTGAACTTGTTATTTAGTCAGGTTTGGGACAGGTGTGCTGCTGGTGTGGCCACAGTGCATGTGCACGTCTGACGTCGCTCACAAGTGTTCCACTGAATGCTCAAAGAGTTTTGGCATTTGCTCACACATATGGAAAATTAGAGGGAACATTGTTTGGGGGTATCCATAGTGCGCCGATAGGGAGAAGTTTTTATCTACACGATGAGTCGGGTGTGTCTTGACCTCCGCGGCGGAGCCTCGGGCGAACCCCTGAGGCCGACTCATCGAACCCCTAAGGCCGACTCACCGAACCCCTAAGGTTCGATCGAACCCAGGTTAAGAACCACTGCCTTTGAGCATTCACATGCGGCACCAATATTTTAGAACAAGGATGAGGTGATATAAGAAAGGTAAAATATAATAAATATATCTGTGGCAGCATAGGAGAAAAATGTCTAAAATTTTAATTTTTGCATCTCATTGCACATAAACGTGAGAAACAAAGGCGTTGCTAGGTGATAAAGACAGAGGGAGACTTAACCCCTGTCGGAAATGCATTAATAATAATATCATTATTATATTAGTTAGGTATTATTATGATTCGTATTATCCAGTGATAATGATCACATGTGTATCAGCTAATTTTTACTTAACAGTCTAAAATAAAGGGAAACTTGACCTATTTGTAATATTGCCTTTATATTGAATTTGTTGGCTCTTTTTTGTAAAAAAAAATAATACAATAAAAATAATAATAATAATAATACTTAATAAAAAATGAATTATTATTAATTATTTGGTTACATCTGTACACTCTCAGTTACATTTACAATATTACCTATACAAAAACTTAAAACGTAGAAGTTGAGGAGGAATTTCATTTTGTTAGACTCTGTTCCACAGTCAGGAAAATATGTTTACTTTAAATATGTTCAGTGTTATTGATCTGCATTCATGTAAAAATGTAGTTTGTTCAAGGGGAAGTGCACTTTTTGGGGAATTTTGCCAATCGTTCACAATCATTATGAAAGACATGACGACGGATGGAATTTTTAAATGTATTCTAAATATTAAGTACATACGATCAAAAGTCTGCTTACTATGGAGCCTAGGGGAGCTGTTTTATTCTGCCTATAAAGGCCTTAAAACAACATGTAAACACCTTCATTAAGGTTTTATAAACAGTGTACATGATGTAAGTATATATGTAATGTAGTAACAGGCACATGTATAATAAGATGTAATATTTACATATTTTGATCATTTTAAGCATACGTGGCGCATTCATTTCAAAAACGCATCACAACGTTTGGGGCAGTACGGTGGAGAAGGGGTTAGTGCGTCTGCTTCACAATACAAAGGTCCTGGGTTCGATCCTGCGCTAGGGATCTTTCTGTGTGGAGTTTGCATGTTCTTCCTGTGACTGCGTGGGTTCCCTCTGGGTACTCCGGCTTCCTCCCACCTCCAAAGACATGCACCTGGGGATAGGTTGATTGGCAACACTAAATTGGCCCTAGTGTGTGAATGTGAGTGTGAATGTTGTCTGTCTATCTGTGTTGGCCCTGTGATGAGGTGGCGACTTGTCCAGGGTGTACTCCCGCCTTCTGCCCGAATGCAGCTGAGATAGGCTCCAGCGAACCCCAGTCGACGCCAAAATGGACAAGCGGTAGAAAATGGATGGATGGATCACAACAATTGCTTTTTTTTTCTTCATCACTGATTATTACTCACTGCAGACGTCATGAGATACAACACACATAATAAAATATCCCTTACTGTACAACATCTGCTGTCATTGGGCTGCCGACTGCTGGGACGTTCATATATTCCCATTTAAGTGAAGGATGTCTCATAATCCTCACAAAGAAAAGGAAGTGAAGCAAAGCCCCTTATGTTGTTGTTCTCGCGATTGTCGGGTCTAAATTGGCTGTCAAAATGTACCAACTTGTTGGAATTTGCCTCAGCCTTCTTCTGTTCTGGTGAGATGCATGATTTATGATGTACAATAAACTTCAGAGGAGCAGGGAAGCGAGGAAACAGCTGACCACTCGATGATGTAAACATAGCAGCATAAACTGGTGATTACATTGCCGCTATAAATAGTTTGTCTGCATTAGCGCTTATAATAACAATATCGCTAATACTTGGTTAATATTCAAGTCACGACATGGAAATTGAGTATTTTGAGGCTTTTTGGATGGCTATTTATTGGGTTTTATGGGCGGAATAAAGGACCTCCCAGACTTTTTTTTTTACATTTATTTACAAGTTTAAAACATTCCCTCCGTCGTCATGTCTTTAATAATTATCGTGAACAATTGGCAACGTTCCAAAAAAGTGTATTTCACCTTTAATGTCTCTTTTGTGAGACAAATATTTTGTTCCTTTGACCAGGTTATTGTTATTGTTAAAACAGATCCCTGTTAGAGTATATAGTATGGTGTTTATTTATAATTATTATTGTTTCACTGCCTTTTATCTAATTTGTTTGCTTTGTCTTTTCCCTCATTTTGTACAAGGTACGCAATTTAAAAGAAATGTTCAAAAGCCAGAGAAAAGGCATGTTGTAGCTAGTGTTTAGTTTAATAAACAATCAAACTCAGCATTTTTTTCTCGTGTTTGGTGGAAAGTTGTACATTAGGTTATATACTTATGAAATGTAACTTTAATGTAGCAAGCAACTTTTGCCGTGTAGCTCGTCGTGTACAGCTACATAAATACTCACCTCCCTGTCACAGACAGTAATGGTATGTTGTCCTTGTCGAGGGGCTGCATTAGGTCCTCCCCCCACTGGAATTTTTACTGCTTTTTTCCCTTTTCTGAAAGAAAACATCCTAGCATTCAGACTCTATTTTGTGCATCTGTGGCACTATACACACGCACACACACACACACACACACACACACACACACACACACACACACACACACACACACGCACTCACCCCACCACACACAGATTCTTGTATTTGTTACCTTCTTGAGATCTCCGAAAAATGCTTACCTCTTTACCCTTTCTAGATATAACAATGTGTATTTACAACATTAAGAATATATACAAACTATGCAAATACAAAAATGTATTTTTTTAAATATAAAAAAAAAATGCTTATTTGTAATTGGTTTTTAATCTTCATTATTTACTTCAAGTTATTACAGTATGTGTCTATATACATATATATATATATATATATATATATATATATATATATATATATATATATATGTGGCAGAGGGGTTAGTGCATCTGCCTCACAATACGAAGGTCCTGAGTAGTCTTGGGTTCAATCCCGGGCTCGGGATCTTTCTGTGTGGAGTTTGCATGTCCTCCCCGTGACTGCGTGGGTTCCCTCCGGGTACTCTGGCTTCCTCCCACTTCCAAAGACATGCACCTGGGGATAAGTTGATTGGCAACACTAAATTGGCCCTAGTGTGTGGATGTGAGTGTGAATGTTGTCTGTCTATCTGTGTTGGCCCTGCGATGAGGTGGCGACTTGTCCAGGGTGTACACCGCCTTCCGCCCGATTGTAGCTGAGATAGGCTCCAGCGCCCCCCGCGACCCCAAAGGGAATAAGCGGTAGAAAATGGATGGATGGATATATATATATATTTGTAATTGTATTTCTGACACACACTTGTTATTACATATGTTGACCAGAGGGGGAGCACTTCACATTTTTACACACACTTGTTATTTCATATGTTGACCAAAGGGGGAGCACTTATAAAACCGACACACAGTCAATTTGAAAAATCCCTCCTTTTTGGGACCACCCTAATTTTGATCGATTTCACCACCAAGGTTGCAAATGAGATCTCTGTTTTTTGTTTTTTTGTAATGTGCTTAAGGCCGATGACAAACGAGTCACGGCTGTAGAAGCTAACTGTTAATGGCCACTATAGTCTTGGTACCGTAGTTTATTTGTTCATCCTAGGGTCACATATGGGACGCGTGTTGTCTTACGTCAGCACTTTAAGTCGTAAAATCAGCTGCTCACCTGGCGGGTTTTTTCGGGGATGAATAGGGAAGTCTTTCTTTAGCTACCGTCTTGTTTTATCATACATTGCTGCCTTTGCACCTGTCAATATTTACTTTTGTATGCACATTACAGCAACAAAAACATCCTGACTTTGGAGCAATGTTCACAGACTGTAGTATTTAGAAATACACACAACACACACACACACACACACACATTTGTTGTGGCATAAACAATGAGTTCAAGATATGAGGATACATATCCTATGTGCAACTTTGCAAGCTTAGTTGTCTTAACGCACACCTGGAATGTGTGCAACCTCCTCTCCTCCTCCATCCGATCACATGTTGGGACTGTGGGATAAACTCCCTGACATGTTTTGCATTGAGGGCAGCTCATGAACAAGTACTCCCGGTAGCTCCACATCACTGCCCACCTGTATCTATCAGGGAGTGGGGCTGCTTTGCTGGGACTACTGGGCTTAGAGGGGGAGGGAGTGGAGCGAGTTAAAAGTGGAGTGTATAAGCTGCAGCCAAGACAGATGAGGTGCTGGAGCCATGACTGAAGGGGCTGACTAAGAGGGATCCGAGAGGAAAAATGTTAATATTTGCTCTGAGTCTATCATTAAAGGCATGAGGGTACATGCAAATAAACTCTAGTATACGTGCCATATCAATGAATGTGCCGCAGTCCCAAAAAGTATGTTTCGCTTAAGACAAACTTGCCTAAACTAATTTAACTCAATACCTAATATTTATATTTTAGCTACCTCTCTTTGTTTATAATTTATATTTTCTGCTGGATCTACTCTCTATTTTATGCTTCCCTTTTATTTTCTGTAATATTGTACATGGTAATTGGGATTTCTTATATATTGTATATATTATATAAACATAATATATTATAATAATACAATATATCAGTATATATTATATACTGTATATATAATATATAAATATTACATAAATGTTATATTTTATGTTGCTACTATCGTAAATGTTTTGTCTACTTTATACCTGCATTATCCTTTCCATCCTTTGTAACTGAGCTACTGTGTGGAACAATTTCCCTTGTGGATCAATAGAGTTTGTCTAAGTCTACGTGTTACATTCTGGGGACCCTAACACAGTGCAATCCTATTTGGCATAGTATTACCATCCATATATGTACTGTACTATGCCTGTTTCACCTTGGGTGCTGCCATTTACACTTCTACTGTGAAGGTACATAACGGAGAACATACAGTAGGAAGGGGATTAATATATGGCCACATTCGTCACGGTTTACCTGACACATGAAACGTGACAAATTGCAACTTTGAGTACAGCTTTCCATCGTTTTCAGCAGACTGCATTGTTTTAACTGCCTGCGTTCCTCTGACGCGAGATAGACTTAGACTTAGACTTAGACTTCCTTTTTATTGTCATTAAAATTTGAACTTTACAGCACAGATAAGAACAACATTTCGTTACATAAGCTCATGGTAGTGCAGGATAAAAAAGCAATAAGGTGCATGTATAAATAAATAAATATATATAAATAATATATAAATATATATATAAAATAAATAAATATATATAAATATATATAAATAAATAAATATATATATATATATATATATATATATATATATATATATATATATATATATATATAAATAGATTACTGTACAGATCCTCCCTTTCCTATTGTAAGCAATATGAATTCATTATATTAATCAATAATCAAGTAAGTATGTGCCTGCTTGCCAATAAGCAATCAAACAAGGCAAATTGTTTGTCCAATTTTATTTTTGGTGTAACTGCGTTAACATACTCCAATGCAGCAATTCACTATATAAATAGTTTGGGAAAACATGTTAATATTATTAAACAGTCCCCCCAGGGATTAGTGATGTGGCCAATTCTCACCAATTCAACCCATTATGCATTATGCGTTACAGACTTTGTCCAAAGTCTGTAACTTCCCCAAATATTTGACCAATCGGTGTCATGTCTGCCAATCAAATTAGTCTCTGAGCAGCATTCAAATGCGCATGTCAACTGTCTAATCAAACATGTATTTCTTGTGTAAACGAAGCAGGTAGAGCAATGTGTAACAATGTATCAACCATGTATTGCTCAAATTGCTTCATTGTCGTTCTCTTGCATAGCTCACACCTACTTCCTGTTCCTGTCTACGGCGCCAAGCCTTTTGGGTAATATCATATTCAAACATTTACTTCCTAGTTTACATTATATATCCATTTAACCTTTATTTATCCAGGGTAAGACCATTAAAAACAAGAAGTTCCTTGGTGTAAGATTCGGATTCGGCTGAGTATCTGGCAACCTCAGTCATGGAGAGTGGGAGGGCACTACTGAATATTGACCGTGATTGCAGCACCATTTCTGGCCACATTACGACATATGGCACCTTTAATGTTTACAATGAACAAACACTTTTCAAGCGTAAAACAAACATGGAGAATGTCTGCAACTTGTGGACATCAGAGCAGACAAGGGACAATAAGGAAGCCTTTGCTGGTGTTTATTTCCATAATTATATTTAAGTGTGACGATTATTTGTTATAATTAATTAAATCAGTATATTAATTTAACAATTAGTTATGAGTATGTGCTTTTACTGCCACCTAGTGTCCATTTTAAAGTCTGTGGGGTATAAAAGGAGTAAAACTGTTAGGAACTGGTCAAGGGGGTGACCCCGGGATGCAGAGATGAGAGGCAAGTTTGAGTAACAAAAAGGGAATACATTTAATGAGTCCAAAAAGTGTAACAAAAAGCGATGGAGGCAGAAGTGCACTCCATGAAATACTCAAATGAAAACAGGTTCCTCAGTGGTCGGCAGGGGGAGAAGCCAGGGCACACTAGAACACAGGGTAAAGTCCTTGTTGCCTCAAGGAGGCTAGGAAAACAAACAGAACAACGTTAGGAATTACAGGACTAGGAAAAAACAACATACCAGGACTGACGAGGCGAAGCAGGCACGTGCACGTGGAAGGTGCAGGATAAATTAACCGACAAGAGCCAGCTGTGGGAGGTGAGCTTAAATAGTCCTCGGTGGAAATAGGTTGCAGGTGTGCCTTAGTGTCCGCCCCTTGCTGGAGACTAATGAGCTGCGGAAACACATCACAACACAAGAGAAGGCAGGGAAATAAAAACACAACAAAAACAATCTATATATTATTTGTTTTACTTTTTTTTTAAATTAAGGTTACATGAAACAATGATAACAATTTCATAAAATCACAAGTCGATTGAACGTTATTGGAAAAAACAACTTTTGCCGCAACTTTCTAAAAAAGCTGCTGTAAATGCAGGCATTTTCATCTGACACAATAAAAAAAAAAGCAAAAACCTGCAAAATCTTAAAGGTAGTGATTCTTGAAAACAAGAACATGCAAATAAAATGAGGAAATTATAAAATGTTTTTTTTACAAATCTCGTCTTTCAAATGTAGTTTGTTTTTAATCAATACTTAGATCGATTTATAATGAATTTCAAGTATATCGATTTGTGCTCGGCAAGTTTGCCTTGCCGGAAGATAGGTATCGATCCAAAATCGTTTTTAAAGGGAATCGATTGATTTCATTGATACTAAAAATAGGAAAACTTTGGATGTAAGAACGGCGGACTTTATATAAAGTTTAGCACTTCTAAGAATAAAGACATTAAACGTTTATTCTATTTTCCCCGTCTGTGACGTCATCGAAACAAAAATGGCGAACAGCTACGGTGATTGCGAAAGGTCATTTAAAATGCAATTGCCACAAGACAATATAAATAATTACAACACAAAAACTTGTAGTTACAACACGATTGCAAAACCCACAACAAATAAAAACGACACCATGAATTGATTACGTGGACCCCGACTTAAACAAGTTGAAAAACGTATTCGGGTGTTACCATTTTGTGGTCAATTGTACGGAATATGTACTGAACTGTGCAATCTACTAATACAAGTTTCAATCAATCAATCAATCAATCACAACACAATATTATAAAGCCACAACTTAACTTTAAGGCAGAAAAGACGCGACGGACAAAACAGAAGTGACAGCAGAGCAAGTTGAGCGACGCCCTAACTTCCGGAACACAACATGAAGCGACCACAACTAACAGCCTTGGAAATGTTATTTGATGAGAAAGAACGAAATAGAAGAGATGGATGAAGGAAGCTATGGAAATCAGGAAGCGAGGGTCCAACACCGTCAACAGGGCTGAGGGGACATACATGCTTCCGCACACCTGGAACACTGTCCATTATCAGCAACGCGAGGACGGAGAACAGATACTGTTTGGCCGGCACAGGCTATGTGTACACTAAGCTGGATAACCCCTTAAACAAAGAATTATTTAGCCTAAGCCTCGTTTCAGCCACACTAAATCACCGTTTAAGGTCCCCTTCCTCGGACCATTTTTTTACACGGGTAAGTCAGAATCAGAATCAGAATCAGATTTATTGTCATTACGCAGGGTAACGAGATTGAGGCCATTCCATACAGTGCGATGTGTGCATGCAAGAAAACAATGTGTATATATATAAAAATATAAAAAATATAGAAGTGCAAAGAAAGGTGTGGCCCACAAATGTGACCCTGTACACTCTATACAGTGGGTAAAATGAATATATACATGAATATCTACATGAAAAAAACAGGGTGGTTGGTGGAATGGGTTATTGCACAGAAGAGAAGGCAGTTATAAGGGACAATGGGGCAGTCCGTTCAGGGTGGTTATGGCCCTGGGGAAGAAGCTGTTCTTTAGCCTGTTCGTCTTGGTTTTAATGCACCTGTAGCGCTTCCCAGAGGGCAGCAGGTGGAACAGGTCAGAGCCAGGGTGGGTGCTGTCCTTGATGATGGCACTGGCTCTGTTGAGGCAGCGGGAGGTGTAGATGTCCATCAGATGTCCACCTTGACCACTCTTTGCAGCCTCTCCCTGTCTGCTGCAGTGCAGCTGCCGTACCATACTGTAATACAGTAGGTCAGCAGTCTCTCGATGGACGAGCGGTAGAAGGTCAGCAGCAGGTCCGGCTTCAGGTTGTACTTCCCGAGGACTCTCAGGAAGTGTAGCCGTCTATCTCTTGAATCTCCGGCTTTTAGCTTTGTATGGACTCATTGATCGTTTACAAACTGAGTTCGGAGAGGAAGTGATGCCAAAAAGACCGCGCCCCACACAGGAAGTGACATCAGAAAGAACGCGCCACAGCCAGCTCCATTACAACCGGTTTCGTAACTCGGTGGTAACCACTAGAAAGATGGAGGCGAGTCATCGAGACGTGCCTGTGTTTCTCTTTCTTGTACATGTACAGACGCTTTTGGAAATCACACATGACTACATTAAGAGAAGGAAACGGGTGATTGCAGCTATTTGGGATACAACACATCTCAGACGGCAACATAGCAATGTTGAGCGACGGTTTTGGATAAGGCCGGGAAGAACGGCAGCCTGGTGGGATATGTTTCTCACCAAGTGTGTTGTGTCAGAGGAACGGCAAGAGAACTTTCGAATGTGCAGGTCAGCTGTGACTCTACTTAGTGAAAAACTTTGTCCATTTGTCGAAGGAGAGACAACGACAGTGCGTGCTCCCTTGGACAAGGGAAGACTACGAAAAACAGCGAATGCATTTGGACCGGCAAAGCAGACTGTCAGTTATTGTCCGCGATGTATGTCGAGCGATTACTCGACGTCTAGTTTTGTACTCCATAACTATTGTGAAGCCATGAAGTGGTTGCGGCCGTCAAGAACGACCGCCAATTTCATCCTCCAAGCACAGTGTCCTGTTGTTGGTTGTTGTAAAATGTTCTTGATCACATTGTTTACTTTCACACGTCCATTAAAGATATGATTCATGTATGATGGCTCAGGTGTGATTCACTACAATAGTCTAAGCTGCTGATGGTGAGGCAAGCAACGTTTACTGTTCAAAGAAATGTGGCAATAGTCTACATTGAAACACAGGGTAAGAATACACTTCCAGGTCATTTTTTTAGCACATGCATACTAGGTCGCGCTTTTCAAATGAGAAGTAAATGCATTGGCCATTAATTGTTGTTTATATGCTTGTTTGTATCCTAATTGATTTATACATAATTCCATTACAAGAAGTGACAGGAATATTGGACACTTCACCTGCTGTGTCCAGTATCCAGTATTTTTTTTTTACAGTCTTACTGCTTCATTTGTTTTGCTAAAAAGTTACTGATTCGATTTCCACTCACCGAATCGTATAGTTGGAAAAAATATCGGTTCGAATCGTCAGAAAAAGATCGTTACACCCCTAGTTTTTAGACATGATGATCTCCGTTATATCGCTAAAATTCGTACTATTTTATCCACTAGCGACGCTGAGATCATTATTCATGCGTTCGTTACGTCTCGTCTCGATTACTGTAACGTATTATTTTCGGGTCTCCCTATGTCTAGCATTAAAAGATTACAGTTGGTACAAAATGCGGCTGCTAGACTTTTGACAAGAACAAGAAAGTTTGATCATATTACGCCTATACTGGCTCACCTGCACTGGCTTCCTGTGCACTTAAGATGTGACTTTAAGGTTTTACTACTTACGTATAAAATACTACATGGTCGAGCTCCAGCTTATCTTGCCGATTGTATTGTACCATATGTCCCGGCAAGAAATCTGCGTTCAAAGATTTCCGGCTTATTAGTGATTCCCAGTGCCCAAAAAAAGTCTGCGGGCTATAGAGCATTTTCTATTCGGGCTCCAGTACTATGGAATGCCCTCCCGGTAACAGTTAGAGATGCTACCTCAGTAGAAGCATTTAAGTCCCATCTTAAAACTCATTTGTATACTCTCGCCTTTAAATAGACCCCCTTTTTTGGACCAGTTGATCTGCCGTTTCTTTTCCTTTCTCCTCTGCTCCCCCCTCTCCCTTGTCGAGGGGGGACACAGGTCCGGTGGCCATGGATGAAGTGCTGGCTGTCCAGAGTCGGGACCCGGAGTGGACCGCTCGCCTGTGCATTGGTTGGGAACATCTCTGTGCTGCTGACCCGTCTCCGCTCGGGATGGTTTCCTGCTGGCCCCACTATGGACTGGACTCTCACAATATTATGTCAGACCCACTCGACATCCATTGCATCCGGTCTCCCCTAGAGGGGTGGGGGTTACCCACATATGCGGTCCTCTCCAAGGTTTCTCATAGTCATTCACATCGAGGTCCCACTGGGGTGAGTTTTTCCTTGCCCTTATGTGGGCTCTGTCCCGAGGATGTCGTTGTGGCTTGTGCAGCCCTTTGAGACACTTGTGATTTAGGGCTGTATAAATAAACATTGATTGATTGATGATTGATGGCTGACATATAAACACTTGGCAGTGCTTGTCATGTTTGGGCTCACACTCCATTTTTGTTTGGCTAGTGTTAGGGCTCTGATCCATGCTCAAGTTCTTTTCCCCTTCACTTGGGAAAAGAAGGTGGGGGAGAAGACACAAAAACTCTAGTTAGACAACAAAAATACATCATGTAAATTAGTCTGTAAACACAAAACTGAGAACAAGGGCGCCAGGTTTATGCTACAAACCGAGGGGAAACATAATCGACCCAAACAACAGTAACACTTTGTATTTATTTTCCTTATAAGAAAAAATACTTCACGCTGCATTTGGACAAGAGGGAATTTACAGCCAAGGGAGAGCTCTTGCGCAGATCTCTCAGATGTATTTCTTCTGGCAAATCAAAGTGCGGGGGTCTGATTACACAACTAATGTTCTCGAATCAAATATATGCTCAACTATCAAAGCAGCTGTAAGCCATTCATTTTATTTATAGGGTTGCAAATTATCCGTGGCATGCACTGTATTTTCCTGGGAAAACTAAACGGATAAACATGCATGCAGTGTCCACAAACCAGATTAAAGTCATTATTGACATAATACAAATAAAAAAAACTTAAAGTGTGAAAATAAGATTCATTTTGTTGGAAATGTTTGGTGCAATACAGTACAGTGTTTGAACAAAGGTCACAGCAAATGCAAACACCAGAACTTAACAACTTTCGGTCACAAAAAGCCACAACAAATTCAAAGGCCACAACACAACAATATAAAGCCACAACACAACATTAACATTATTATCGCAAGACTTACTTTTCCATCTTGATTCATTGAAACTCCTTCAACTTTCCACCTCAGCCACTTGGTCCACTTTCACTTTCATTGTGTCTGTCACTTTTTGTATTGTTTTATTGTGTTGATGTGTTGCGGCGTTTTCATTTGTGGCCAAATCAAATAAAATTGGCCCTCCATGTCATTTCACGGGGTCTGCGGCATTATTTGATGTGGCCCGCTATGTCAACTATGTGGCCTGCGAAAGGCTGGAAACAAAAAAAAGCACTTTCTGGTTAGGTCTATTTTTTCTCTCAATTCTGTCGGAAAAATGTTGCACATGCACTTGCATATGCTTTACACTTAAATATTATCTGATTACGCAACGAGATGTTCCAAGCATTTTTTTGATTGTCCCCCCCAAAAAAAATTTAAGTATCTGCTTGTCATCTTGACTTAAAATTTCAAAGCAAGTTATCAATCAGTCTGTTAGTAAAAATATAATACGGTATTTTCCGGACTATAAGGCGCACTTAAAATATATATTTTTCCCTCAAAACTCTACAGTGCGCCTTATAACCCGGTGTGCCTAATGTACGGAATTATTCTGGTTTTGCTTACCGACCTCGAAGCAATTTTATTTGGTACATGGTGTAATGATGAGTGATGGGTTCTCAGTTCTCTGTGAAGCGCTTTGAGTGCCTAGAAAAGTGCTATATAAATCTAATCCATTATTAAGTGTGACCAGTAGATGGCAGTCAAACATAAGTGATATGTGTAGACTGCAATATGATGGCAATATGACTCAAGTACACAACACCAACATTTTATATGTTCCATTGAAAATATAGAACATTACACACGGAGCTCAAAAATCTATTTTTGGACAACTTTGGTAAGCTACGAAGCCGAACCACTTGATGGATTGTCGGCGGATTAAACATACAAGTATTATTATAATGTGTGTATGAGATAAGACATATTATCTGGTGTTTTGTTTCGCAATATTATGCAAAACTAACTTTTCTTACCTCCTGGTACCTGCTGATCTGTATTTGGGATCTGCATAAATCCTGAAAAATTGCGCGGAGCCGCCTTTGTAGTCCGTACCAACACTGTAGACGATAAGCTTCTTCTTTTTCTCTATCTTCTTGTTATGAGACATTCATCCTCCGCTGTTGCCATTTCTAATATAAAGTAGTGTAAAGTTCTGACTTATATCTGTCAGTAAACCCGCCATGAAAGCGCTAAAACATACCGGTGTAGTGAGTTGACATTATTCACCCAAGGAACTTTAGTTATTAGAGAGTTTCGGACAGACGGTTTTTCACAAGACACATTTTCGGCCTTGTTGTTGTTTCCGGATGAGGAGATGCTGCTCCGTTATTGATTTAAGTAAAGTCTGATTGTCATTAAAACAGTTAGCTCCTTCTTTTGACACTTCTTCATTCCCCGTCCTTGCACGCTACACCGCTACAACAAAGATGACGGGAAGAAGACGCTGCCAAAGGTGAGCCACGTAAATAAGACCGTCCACAAAACGGCGCATCCTGAAGAGACTGTCAGAAAGCGGCTTGAAGATGATCTGTAAAAACATAATCTATGCAACATTTTGACCAAAGAACCACCATTACATGTTATGTAGACCACAAGGAAGTGTTTTCAATTTAAAAAAAAATAATAATAATAATATGACTCCTTTAATGCGCCTTACATATGAAAAAAGATAAAAAATTGACCATTCATCGGAAATACGGAAATAAAAATAAGTTGCCAATGCAAATTGCTTAACAGTCTTATTATGTGTTTTTATTTAAATATATTTACTGTTACAAGTGGCCCTCTGATGGCAGCCAATATTGAGATTGGGCTCTCAATAAAAATCAGTTTGATGAATGTATGTATTGACATTTTTTACCGTGTCCAATTCAATGGATAACTCGCTTTGAAATCATAAGTCAAGAAAATATACAAGTCGATTTTTTTAATTCAAAATACAACTTTTAAAAGATATGCAATTGCATACGGTACAACATGAAACAAATGAATATGTTTAGTAATAAAAGAGTACGGAATGTATTAAGGCTATGTCTACACTAAGCCGAATAACCCCTTAAACAAATAATTATTTAGCCTAAGCCTCGTTTCAGCCACACTAAATCAGCGTTTAAGCTCCCCCTCCTCGGACAATTTTTTACACGGGTAAGCGCGCCGTCTATTTCTTGAATCTTCGGCTCTTAGCTTTGTATGGACTCATTGATCGTTTACAAACTGAGTTCGGAGAGGAAGTGACGCCAGAAAGACTGCGCCCCACACAGGAAGTGATGTCAGAAAGATGGAGGCGAGTCATCCAGACATGCCCGTGTGGAAATCACACATAAATACCTCAAACGCGCGATTGCAGCTATTTGGGATACAACACATCTCAGACGGCAACATAGACGGTTGAGCGACGGTTTTGGATAAGACCTGGAAGAACGGCAGCCTGGTGGGATATGTTTGTCACCGAGTGTGTTGTGCCAGCTGAACGGCAAGATAACTTTTGAATGTGCAGGTCAGCTGAGACTCTACTTAGTGAAAAACGTTGTCCGTTTGTCGAAAGAGAGACAACGACACACTACGAAAAATAGCGGATGCATTTGGACTGGCAAAGCAGTAGTTATTGTCCGCAATCTATGTCGAGCGATTACTCAACGTCTAGTTGTGTACTCCATAACTGCTGATTGCATTGTACCATATGTCCCGGCAAGACATCTGCGTTCAAAGAACTCCGGCTTTTGGTGATTCCCAGAGCCCAAAAAAAGTCTGCGGGCTATAGAGCGTTTTCTATTCGGGCTCCAGTACTCTGGAATGCCCTCCCGGTAACAGTTAGAGATGCTACCTCAGTAGAAGCATTTAAGTCCCATCTTAAAACTCATTTGTATACTCTAGTCTAAGATATGATTCATGTATGATGGCTCAGGTGTGATTCACTACATGTGTCTAACAGCTGCTGATGAAATGTGGCAATAGTCTACATTGAAACACAGGGTAAGGATACACTTCCAGGTCAGAGGTGACTTGACGCGCGCATTTTTTTCGCACATGCGTATTAGGTCGCGTTGCACCGGCGGATGGAGGGCCGAGGGGGTCTTAAACGACCATTGTGTGTGTGTGTGGACACGGATAAGGTTAGGTGGGATTTACCCTGGATAACCTTAGTGTAGAAGGGTCTTAAGAAGGCTTTCGCAGGCCATATAAAATGATATGGCGGGCCAGATCTGGTACCCAGGCTTTGAGTTTGACACCTGTGCTCTTGAACAAACGGGCACAGCCTGATCTGTGTTGAATCTAAAACGACAAACAAAAAAAAAACCTTAAAAATAAGCGATCCTCCTTGCCCTCCTTGTCGTTTTTCTTCATCCCTCGGTTTATTATCTAATCAGCTCAGACCGTGGACACACAGCCACACTCATTGGACCCAAACTACATGGCCAATGGAGTACCCAACAGACTGTGTCATCACAGCCTGCTGAATCAAAAACAAACAGATCTAGTTCACATGTTTTAAAGGGAGGGAGGTCAAAATTAAACACATTGATCCCCACTCTGTTATTTGTTTTGCTTTACAAAAACTGGATTCACTTTCACATCTTATCACCGTTTCAAAGTGTCTATACAATTAGCAGAGCTTTACGATGGTGCACTTTTATTAGTTTTCCTCAATTTATAAAAAAATCCATGGAATCAGCCTTGTACAAACGCTTCTTTTATTGCATCTAAAGTAGTGTTGTAACGATACCAATATTTTGGTACCGGTACCGGTACTAAAATAATTTCGATACTTTTCGGTACTTTTCGGTATTTGTCTAAATAAAGGGGACCACAAAAAAATGGCATTATTGACTTTATTTTAACAAAAAATCGTAGGGTACATAAACATGTTTCTTATTGCAAGTGTGTCCTTAAATAAAATAGTGAACATAAAAGACAACTTGTCTTTTAGTGGTAATTAAACAAACAAAGGCTCCTAATTAGTCTGCTGATGTATGCAGTAACATATTGTGTCATTTTCCATTCTATTATTAAGTGGTAGAAAATGTATTAATCTACTTGTTCATTTACTTTGCTTACCTTCTCTTTTAACATGTTCTTTTTACACTTCTGTTAAAATGTAATAATCACTTATTCTTTTTTTTTTTGGATGCTTTACATTATTTTTGGATGATACCACAAATTTGGGTATCGATCCGATACCAAGTCGTTACTGGATCATACATTGGTCATATTAAAAGTCCTCATGTGTCCAGGGACATATTTCCTGAGTTTATAAACATAATATACATTTAAAAAAAAACGAAAGAAGATGTTGTGATGCCAAAAAAAATCGACGTAATCATAGTAGTATCGACTAGATACGTGCCTGTACTTGATATAATTACAGTCGATGTGTAGATCCACCAATGGCGTTTGTTTACATTTTGACACCAGTGAGCTATTGTGTGTAGTGAAGCATGTTTAGCTATTCCTCGTCCTGCAGGGACGATACTTGTAAGAAACTTACTTTATTTGTCGCCATGGAGACCAGAATTAGTGATTTAGAAGTAGCTAAAATACTGCCGACGGCAAATGGACGTTAGCCGCTAGCAAGCTAGCCATGTCTTAAAGCACCTCTTCCTGAGGGCATTTCAGTGTTATAACTTCACCTTTATCGTTAGTTTTTAAAGGGGAACATTATCACAATTTCAGAAGGGTTAAAACCATTAAAAATCAGTTCCTAGTGGTTTTTAAAAAAATTTACCCATCACGGAATATCCCTAAAAAAAAGCTTCAAAGTGCCTGATTTTAACCATCGTTATATACACCCGTCCATTTTCCTGTGACGTCACATAGTGAAGCCAACACAAACAAACATGGCGGAAAGAACAGCAAGCTATAGCGACATTAGCTCGGATTCAGACTCGGATTTCAGCGGCTTAAGCGATTCAACAGATTACGCATGTATTGAAACGGATGGTTGTAGTGTGGAGGCAGGTAGCGAAAACGAAATTGAAGAAGAAACTGAAGCTATTGAGCCATATCGATTTGAACCGTATGCAAGCGAAACCGACGAAAACGACACGACAGCCAGCGACACGGGAGAAAGCGAGGACGAATTCGGCGATCGCCTTCTAACCAACGATTGGTATGTGTTTGTTTGGCATTAAAGGAAACTAACAACTATGAACTAGGTTTACAGCATATGAAATACATTTGGCAACAACATGCACTTTGAGAGTGCAGACAGCCCAGTTTTCATCAATTAATATATTCTGTAGACATACCCTCATCCGCTCTCTTTTCCTGTGGGTGTGGTAGCAGATTTCTTTGACTTTATCGTTGGAAATGCATCTGTTTTGAGTGTCGCAGGATATCCACACATTCTTGCCATCTCTGTCGTAGCAAAGCGTTCGTCGGTAAAGTGTGCGGAACAAACGTCCAATTTCTTGCCACCTTCGCATCTTTGGGCCACTGGTGCAACTTGAATCCGTCCCTGTTCGTGTTGTTACACTCTCCGACAACACACCGACGAGGCATGATGTCTCTAAGGTACGGAAAACAGTCGAAAAAACGGAAAATAACAGAGCTGATTTGACTCGGTGTTTGAGAAAATGGCGGATTGCTTCCCGATGTGACGTCATCGCTCCGAGAGCGAATAATAGAAAGGCGTTTAATTCGCCAAAATTCACCCATTTAGAGTTCGGAAATCGATTAAAAAAATATATGGTCTTTTTTCTGCAACATCAAGGTATATATTGACGCTTACATAGGTCTGGTGATTATGTTCCCCTTTAAGCCAGAATGCGTTTGTTCTCCCTTTTCTGTCTACACACTGTGTCTGCTTGTAAATACTCCGTGAATGTGCGCTGCCGAACATGCTCGTCTGCTCGTAAAACCAGCAATGACACGACGTGACGACGGCGCGGGGCTGCGAGACCGGTACGTTTCAGAGGCGGAATAGTACTGAAAATTATTCATAGTATCGCGGTATTATATTAATACCGGCATACCGTACAACCCTAATCTAAAGACACTGTATGTATGGCTTTGCAGACTCAAAATGGCCTGAAGAAAAATCCCTCCGCATTCACGTCGTCGCACACGTTCACACGGACCTAAAGATGGAGTAAAGGGGAGAGAACGCGACAACGTCAGCAAACAAGACAACGGGTCCAATTACAGAGCAGCCTGGAGACGATCCCGCACTTTAATGAAAGTCCAGTTTCCCCTGCCCCGGGTAAAGTGCTCAACGTGATTGTATCTGTGAAACAATTACACTGTCACAATCAAAGGAAGCGGACTTTAAATGGTCTGTCGGTGGGGCTAATAATCCCTCATCTCTTTCCCACTGTGTCACGGAGGTGCTGAATCCTCCCTTTGTTCTGCACCTCACCTGCCTCTCAATAGGCTGCTTGGTGTTACACCTCAGGCACTTAGGTGGCCATGCTTTCAAAGGGGAGGGGGCCGCCCGAGGGCATGCGAGCTCTGAGATATACAAAAATAAGCATTTCAAAAAAAAAAATTCTGATTTTAACTGCTTTTTTGTTAAACTAAGCTCTTTTTTGTTTGATCTTGGAAGTGTTTGTTTTTTTTCCTGTTTGGCTTGGAGGCACATACCGTCGCGATCAAAAGTTTACATACACTTGTAAAGAACATAATGTCATGGCTGTCTTGAGTTTCCAATACTTTCTACAACTCTTATTTTTTTGTGATAGAGTGATTGGAGCACATACTTGTTGGTCACAAAAAACATTCATGAAGTTTGGTTCTTTTATGAATTTATTATGGGTCTACTGAAAATATGACCAAATCTGCTGGGTCACAAGTATACATACAGCAATGTTAATATTTGGTTACATGTCCCTTGGCAAGTTTCACTGCAATAAGGCGCTTTTGGTAGCCATCCACAAGCTTCTGGCAAGCTTCTAGTCGAATTTTTGACCACTCCTTTTGACAAAATTGGTGCAGTTCAGCTAAATGTGTTGGTTTTCTGACATGGACTTGTTTCTTCAGCATTGTCCACACAGTTAAGTCGGGACTTTGGTAAGGCCATTCTAAAACCTTAATTCTAGCCTGATTTAGCCATTTTTTTACCACTTTTGACGTGTGTTTGGGGTCATTGTCCTGTTGGAACACCCAACTGCGCCCAAGACCCAGCCTCTGGGCTGATGATTTTAGGTTGTCCTGAAGATTTTGGAGGCAAACTACTTTTTTAATTGTCCCATTTAAAGCACCAATTCCATTGGCAGAGCATAATACCGGTACTACCACCACCATGCTTGACGGTAGAAATTGTGTTCCTGGGATTAATAATAATAATAATAATAATGGATTAGATTTTATATTGCGCTTTTGTATTATTAGATACTCAAAGCGCTCACAGAGAAGTGGGAACCCATCATTCATTCACACCTGGTGGAGGTAAGCTACATTTGTAGCCACAGCTGCCCTGGGGTAGACTGACGGAAGCGAGGCTGCCAGTTTGCGCCTACAGCCTCTCCGACCACCACCTATCATTCATTCATCATTCATTCACCAGTGTGAGCGGCACCGGGGGCAAGGGTGAAGTGTCCTGCCCAAGGACACAACGGCAGCGATTTGGATGTCAAGAGGCGGGGAGCAAACCTGCAACCCTCAGGTTTCAAATTAAAGATTTTCTTCTTCAAACATAATGCTGTGTATTGTGGCCAAACCGCTCAATTTTTGTTTCATCTGACCACAGAACTTTCCTCCAGAGGGTCTTATCTTTGTCCATGTGATGTCAGATGAAACAAAAATTGAGCTGTTTGGAGAAGAAAAGGTGAGGCCTTTAAAGTTAAAGTTAAAATACCAATGATTGTCACACACACACGAGGTGTGGTGAGATTATTCTCTGCATTTGACCCATCACCTTTGATCACCCCCTGGGAGGTGAGGAGAGCAGTGAGCAGCAGCGGTGGCCGCGCCCGGGAATAATTTTTGGTGATTTAACCCCCAATTCCAACCCTTGATGCTGAGTGCCAAGCAGGGCAGTAATGGGTCCCATTTTTATAGTCTTTGGTATGACTCGGCCGAGGTCTGAACTCATAACCTACCGATCTCAGGGCGGACACTCTAACCACTAGGCCACTGAGTAGGTCCCAGGAACACCATTCCCACCATCAAGCATGGTGGTGGTAGTATTATGCTCTGGGCCTGTTTTTCTGCCAATAGAACTGGTGCTTTAAATGGGACAATGAAAAATGAGGATTACCTCCAAATTCTTCAGGACAACCTAAAATCATCCCCCCGGAGGTTGGGTCTTGGGCGCAGTTGGGTGTTCCAACAGGACAATGACCCCAAACACACGTCAACAATGGTAAAGGAATGGTTAAATCAGACTAGAATTAAGGTTTTGGAATGGCCTTCCCAAAGTCCTGACTTAAACATGTGGACAATGCTGAAGAAACAAGTCCATGTCAGAAAACCAACACATTTAGCTGAACTGCACTAATTTTGTCACGAGGAGTGGTCAAAAATTAACCAGAAGCTTGTGGGTGGCTACCAAAAGCGCCTTATTGCAGTGAAACTTGCCAAGGGACATGTAAGCAAATATTAACATTGCTGTATGTATACTTTTGACCCAGCAGATTTGGTCACATTTTCAGTAGACCCATAATAAATTCATAAAAGAACCAAACTTCATGAATGTTTTTTGTGACCAACAAGAATGTGCTCCAATCACTCGATCACAAAAAATAAGAGTTGTAGAAAGTATTGGAAACTCAAGACAGCCATGACATTATGTTCTTTACAAGTGTATGTAAACTATTGATCGCGACTGTAGGTGGGTTTTCTAAGGGAGATAAAACCCTCCCAAATATTTATCTCATACCCTTGTTGTCACTTATTTCCAAATGCCACACAGTTTCCCAAGCCCCCCCGTCTTTGAGTTAAAACTGGTTTCATGTTCGACGTCAATTAACAACATAAGGGTAATTATAGAGGACACAGGAGAAAAAGAGGGTATCCTGCAGTTTCTCTTCCAAAGTTTAATGATTCGCCAGCAGCCCCGACATGTGGCATTTCTGGAATGTTTGTCCCTCTATTCAGAGCATGAGAGTTATTGTGTCAGGAGAGGAAGGTAAGACGTTCGTGCAGCTATCTCTGTGCACACAAGAAAGCGCGCACGCCCGTACACACGTGCAAAGGAAATTCCTGTCCGGGTTTGTAGCCTCAGTGCCCACAAATCATTGCAAGGAAGGATAAATAAAGGTGGTTAAATTTAATCCGGGAGATGATCTACATTGCCGTTCTTGATCACAGCTGGTTTTAGTTTCTTTGATTTGTCCGTGCAGAGAAAGACAAACTTTATTAGATGTAAACCTTATACTTCCAATTACCCACCACTTTAGGGCACCGACTTCATTCACCCTGAGACACCCTGTTCATTAATTTTTTTATTAAACCTCAGTGCTCTCCAGGACTCATTTCCTGTGGTTGGTGGTGGAACAGAGAGCACGCTGGGAGGTTCCCACAGACTGGCCGGGTTTGGGAAGGATGCCGACGGAACAAAGCTAGATTGGGATGGGGGAGTCAGGAGGGGACTGTCAATTATGTGGGGGTGCAACGTTTCGGAATTTATTGGGGGTTTCGGTATTTTGTTACTGGTATTGATGTTTACACTCTCACATCAAGTCAGTCTGATATTACCCCAATTTTAACGGCAGGCCATTGGTTATGTGTTAGTGTTTTTCAACCTTTTTTGCGTTGGAAAAAATACGGAGGCACACCACCAGCAGAAATTATTAAAAAACGAAACTCAGTTGACAGTAAAAAGTCGTTGTCACAATTGTTGGATATGACTTAAAACTAAAACCAACCATGCATCAATATAGCTCTTGTCTCAAAGTAGGTGTACTGTCACGACCTGTCACATCACGACGTGACTTATTTTGAGTTTTTTGGTGTTTTCCTGTGTGTAGTGTTTTAGTTCTGGTCTTGCGCTCCTAATTTGGTTGCTTTTCTTTTTTTTTTGTATTTTTCCTGTCGCAGTTTCATGTCTTCCTTTGAGTGATATTTCCCGCATCTACTTTGTTTTAGCAATCAACAATATTTCCGTAGTTATTATATTTCTTTGTGTGGAGATTGACTGTCATGTCATGTACGGATGTACTTTGTGGACGCCGTCCCTGCTCCACAGTAAGTCTTTGCTGTCGTCCAGCATTCTGTTTTTGTTTACTTTGTAGCCAGTTCAGTTTTAGATTCGTTCTGCATAGCCATCCCAAAGCTTCAATTCCTTTTCTTAGGGGCACTCACCTTTTGTTTATTTTTGGTTTAAGCATTAGATACCTTTTTACCTACAAACTGCCTCCCGCTGTTCCCGACATCTACAAAGCAATTAGCTACCGGCTGCCACCTACTGATATGGAAGAGTATTACATGGTTACTCTGCCGAACTCTAGACAGCACCGACACTCAACAACGGCACATTATTTGCAGACTATAATTACTGGTTTGCAAAAAATATTTTTAACTCAAATAGGTGAAATTACATACCGTATTTTTCGGAGTATAGGTCGCACCGGTGTATAAGTCGCACATGCCGAAAATGCATAATAAAGAAGGAAAAAAACATATATAAGTCGCACTGGAGCCCGGCCAAACTATGGAAAAAACTGCGACTTATAGTCCGAAAAATACGGTAATCTCTCACGGCACACTAGACAGTGTTTGAAAAACACAAAAAACACAGTATTAGAAGACCAAATAATCTTCGGCAGGGATTGTTCCAGGGGCCACATTTCCAGAAAGCTAAGGACTGTGAGGCGGGACGTCTGCCTTCATTATTCGTATTATTTTTTAGAACCAGCATCCTCTGTAATGGACATTTGCTTTTGGTCTATTTCTTTCTCAAGGGTCAGACATTTCATAATTAAAAAAATAGCCCTGTTATGCAAAATTCAATTGCAGTGGACGCTGGTCTTTAGGAGGTTAAAATGTCAATGCAAGGATCTTCCAATGTGTTTACACTAGGGTTGTACGGTATACCAGCATTAGTATAGTACCGTGGTACTAATGAATCATATTCGGTACTATACCGCCTATGAAAAATACTGGTCCCCAAACCACCGCCCAACCACCCCCCCGCGCTCCCATCGTGTCATTGCTGGTTTACGAGAAGAGCAGCATGTTCGGCAGCGCACAATCACGGAGTACTTACAAGCAGACACAGTGTGTAGACAGAAAAGGGAGAACGGACGCATTTTGGCCTAAAAACTAACAATAAAAGTGAAGTTATAACACTGAAACGCCCACCGGAAGAGGTGCTTTAAGACATGGCTAGCTAGCTAGCGGCTAAAGTCCAGCGGCAGTCGGAAGTGTTTTAGCTACTTCCAAATCACTAATCCTCGCCTCCGTGGCGACAAATAAAGTATGTATCTTACAAGTATCATCCCTGCAGGACGAGGAATAGCTAAACATGCTTCACTACACACCATAGCTCACTGGTGTCAAAATGTAAACAAACGCCATTGGTGGATCTACACCTAACATCCACTGTAATGATACCAAGTACAGGAGCGTATCTAGTCGATACTACTATGATTACGTCGATATTTTTTGGCATCACAACATCTTCTTTCGTTTTTTTAATAATTTATATTATGTTTATAAACTCAGGAAATATGTCCCTGGACACATGATGACTTTGAATATGACCAATGTACGATCCTGTAACGACTTGGTATCAGATTGATACCCAAATTTGTGGTATCATCCAAAACTAATGTAAAGTATTCAAACAACAGAAGAATAAGTGATTATTACATTTTAACAGAAGTGTAAATAGAACATGTTAAAAGAGAAAGTAAGCAGATATTAACAGTAAATGAACAAGTAGAATAATAATTCATTTTCTACCACTTGTCCTTAATAATGTTGACAAAATAATATAATGTAAAATGACACAATACGTTATTGCATAAGTCAGCAGCTAAATTAGGAGCCTTTGTTTGCTTACTTACTACTAAAAGACACGTTGTCTAGTATGTTCATTATTTTATTTAAGGATAAGCTTGCAATAAGAAACATATGTTTAATGTACCGTAATATTTGTTGTTAAAATAAAGCCAATAATGCAATTTTCTGTGGTCCCCTTTATTTCGAAAAGTATCAAAATAATTTTGGTATCGGTACCGGTACCAAAATATTGGTATCGGGACAACACTAGTTTAGACTGGTTGGAGTTTCTCTATACAACAAGAGCATTCTGGTGTATTTTTGGAATTTGCAGCAAAAATGTTCTCTCCCTAGTTTTGAACTGAACTGTCACCAGTCTGCTGTCTTTCCTGGGCCAGATTTGGCCACGGGACTGCCAGTTGAATAGCACTGCTCTACAGGGTTAACATTGAATCAATTTGGGCAAAATATCAGCACTTGGGCAAAAAAGTAAAGTAAAAAGTAAAGTAAAAGAGTTTTTCTTTTCCAACACGCCTATACGTATTGGTTCAAAAGGGCAAGATATATGATTTGCTTCTGGGTGATTAAAGTACATACATTCTGCCTGTCGACCACTGAACATAAAAAACAGCAACAAAGCGGGTTTCATTATCAGCCATTTATTTTGCCATGAAATAGACATCATTATATTCCAACTTATTTATGACCAAACGGAGTAGAAATATCTTCAACCGTATTGTTTGTCTTAGGATGACTGTTTCAGTTTCTGCATGGCTGTGTACACTGAGAATTTGTGGTCGACCGCAGCCAATGTATAAATCATCTACCATAGAAAACATAAAATGTTTTTGGGATTTTAAATGAACGACCTAGGTACTTGGTGGACCAGAGTCCCATTTTTATGACTTTATTCTTTAAAAAAAAAAAAAAAAATTATGGTAACACTTTAGTATGGGGAACATATTCACCATTAATTAGTTGCTTATTAACATGCAAATTAGTAGCATATTGGCTCTTGATTAGTCATTAATAAGTACTAATTAATGCCTTATTCTGCATGGCCTTATTATACAACCAGAAAGCCATTAACTAAGAGTCTTACCTCAATAACCTCAGAATTATTCCTTATTAGTACTAAGTAAGGAAGTTGTTGTATATGATTCTCCCTTTAATACCACCTACCACCTGTTCTTACATAACAAAACACAAAACTACAAATGTTAATAGTGTCCAAATAACTGTAAATTAAAGGCCTACTGAAATGCGATTTTCTTATTTAAACGGGGATAGCAGGTCCATTCTATGTGTCAAACTTGATCATTTCGCGATATTGCCATATTTTTGCTGAAAGGATTTAGTAGAAAACATCGACGATAAAGTTTGCAACTTTTGGTCGCTGATAAAAAAGCCTTGCCTGTACTGGAAGTAGCAGACGAGTAGCGTGACGTCACAGGTTGTGGAGCTCCTCACATCTGCACATTGTTTAAAATCATGGCCACCAGCAGCGAGAGAGATTCGGACCGAGAAAGCGACAATTTCCCCATTAATTTGAGCGAGGATGAAAGATTTGTGGATGAGGATAGTGAGAGTGAAGGACTAGAGGGCAGTGGGAGCGATTCGGATAGGGAAGATGCTGTGAGAGGTGGGTGGGACCTGATATTCAGCTGGGAATGACTAAAACAGTAAATAAACACAAGACATATATATACTCTATTAGCCACAACACAACCAGGCTTATATTTAATATGCCACAAATGAATCCCGCATAACAAACACCTCCCCCCTCCCGTCCATATAACCCGCCAATACAACTCAAACACCTGCACAACACACTCAATCCCACAGCCCAAAGTACCGTTCACCTCCCCAAAGTTCATACAGCACATATATTTCCCCAAAGTCCCCAAAGTTACGTACGTGACATGCACATAGCGGCACGCACGTACGGGCTAGCGATCAAATGTTTGGAAGCCGCAGCTGCATGCATACTCACGGTACCGCGTCTGCGCATCCAACTCAAAGTCCTCCTGGTAAGAGTCTCTGTTGTCCCAGTTCTCCACAGACCAATGGTAAAGCTTGACTGTCATCTTCCGGGAATGTAAACAATGAAACACCGGCTGTGTTATCCGGCACAACAGTCAAGGGGTGCACTCTACGGCGGGGGTGCGTTATCCGGCACAACACCTGCCGCAATACACCGCTTCCCAACTACAGCTTTCTTCTTTGCTGTCTCCATTGTTCATTGAACAAATTGCAAAAGATTCACCAACACAGATGTCCAGAATACTGTGGAATTTTGCGATGAAAACAGACGACTTAATAGCTGGCCACCATGCTGTCCCAAAATGTCCTCTGTAATCCGTGACGTCACGCGCAGGCGTCATCATACCGAGACGTTTTCAGCAGGATATTTCGCGCGAAATATAAAATTGCACTTTAGTAAGCTAACCCGGCCATATTGGTATGTGTTGCAATGTTAAGATTTCATGATTGATATATAAACTATCAGACTCAGTGGTCGGTAGTAGTGGGTTTCAGTAGGCCTTTAAGTCTTTGTTACTTAGAATATGTTACCGTGGTGTCCAAATAACTCTACCCTAACCCTAACCCTATCCTAACCCTAACTAACCAAATAACTCTAAATTAAGTCTTTGTTACTTAGAATATGTTACCCTAGTGTCCAAATAACTCTAACCCTAACCCTATCCCTATCCTAAACCTAACTATCCAAATAACTCAAAATTAAGTCTTTGTTACTTAGAATATGTTCCCCATACTAAAGTGTTACCTAAATTATGTAAGTATTCCACTGTTGCATTGGCCATTGCATGTGGGATAAAGAGATTTTGTTTAAAAAGCTGGTTGTACTGATTTTAAACATAGAAAATAAGACAGGATGACAATTTCTTATTGTGCCAATAATTAACATCAATTGATGTAGGTTCTATTAATCATTGTGAGTGTACTTATAATAGTGGATGTTAAGCCACTGTTTTTAAATACATGTAATAATCTGTACATTTGAATTGATATCGCCATTGGACTTTCTAAATGACATCTCTATTAGACAATATTGCAAAGCAAATGCAAAGAAGGTTTCAGAGAGACTCTCCCTCCATTGTCTAAATGTCTCTTCCAACTGAGGGGTGAGATGGTATGTGCAGTCAGTATAACCTCCACCGTGACATGCAGTGCTTACCAGAGCATTCATCATGACACAACAGACTGACTTCCTGTCTGTGAGCTGACGGCAAGCTGTTAGCTTAATGAGAATCATACTACCACTGAAGGTTTTTTGGGAGACAGATTGGGCCTCCTGCTAATCGGGTCCACAACTCTCGGGCCTCACCCTGGCAGCCCTGCAGGCAAATTGTTGAGGCAAATTTATCCCCTTTCCATAATTTAACACTCTCAGGTACAGCAAACCTGTGCAGAGTTTAATTCAGGTTGCTCATGGATTAATCATAAGTATATTATAAAAGTGGCCACATCCCAGATTTTCCACAATACAGCTGATGAATGGTTATAGATACAGAAGTTTTGTGATTTTCATTATTGTATTAAACCAGTGTTTCTTCATTTTTAGGTCACAAGCGCCCCTTAGAGGGCCACTGAAAAATAATTGTTTCTCAGCTGTGGTCCATATTGGCCACAGCAGTAGTCAGCTGCAATACACGTTTCCACCAGTTGTGGCAGTAATGACAATATCAAACAAAGAGAGGAAATCTGGAGCTAAAATCATAGAGAAGTTCTTTATGCGCAAAAATTATGACTAAAGTGGTAAGCTGTATTTGTCTTTGCACTTAACATTTGTTAGCAGTTTATTTAAGAAACATATATATTATTTATTAATAAATCAGTTAGAATGTATTTATATTAGCACTGTGTAATTGTATGTAAAGTTCCTTCTTTTGCACTTTATTTGATTCGCTTTTATTTTTGTAACCAGCCTGACTCAATCAATTCTTGATAATATTTGTTGAGATCAGCACATGCATGCATGTGAAATGTCCACAAAAACGCGGAAATCCGTGTCTTTAAACATTATTTTTTTCCGTGTTTTTTCAAATAAATATCAATATAAATACGATCCAAACAACATTTGTTGAACGCCCGCCTCAGCCGCAGGTACTCGCTGCTCCCTTTGTCTAAAAGCAACACTGGGTTGCAGAACGAGGAGACGATCAGGAGGACCGAAACAAGCTCGCTAGTTAGCCAGCCATATAGCTAGCTTACTTGTCGCCTCCGTTCCCTCTCTGAGCCACAATGTTGACGGCTGTCCATCTTGCCGCTAATTATATTTGGATGATTATTATCCAAACACTGTTAGATCCGAAACAGTTGTTGTTCTAGAGTATTTATTAGTAGCCAGAGAGAAGGTATATTTTTGATGTGATGGATTGTAAACAAAGGTCACAAAACCGGAAGTATACTGTATTACTCGAGGGTGCGTGGCTACAGGATAGAGTTGCAGAATGGGAAACAGTTTCGGAGTTCTTTGCAGTGTTGCAGTCGCATGTAAAGGGTAATTGAAATTATCAGGGACACTTAAGGTGTGAGGCTGTTGCTCATAGATATCATATTAGTGATCCTCCCAAGGCCATCCGTACTTTCATTTTTCTACACTGCTTGTCCTCATTAGAATCATTGGTAAGACTTCGGGCAAGAGACAAAGTACATTCTGGACTATTTGGATGTCAATTGCAAGGTACATATAAACAAACATGATGCAGAATCGACAGAACTCTTCCAGTCCAGGTGGAATGACGAGAAGGTCCCAGAACAGATGAAAGATATTTTGAATATCGTCCACATTTACAAAAGGAAATGCAACCGCCAGGCCTGTGATAACCACCGTGGCATCTCTCTCCTGTCGATTACCAGGAAGATGTTGCTTAAACGACTCCTCCAAAATCTTAAGCAAGGTCTCCTACAATACACCATTGTGGATTTTATGCAAAATGTTGAACTGTCGACAGGATTTTTGTTGCCTGTCAAAAATGTCATGAGCACAGCACTGGGGCTTCTTCATGACCTTTTTCGATCTGACCAAGCCTGTTGATAATGTCACCAGAGATGTATTGTGAAAGATAATGGAGAAGTTTGGCTTTCCCAGCAGTTGTCCAGCAGTTTCATAATGGTATGAAAGGAAAAGTGCTAGACGACGGAAACAAATGGTGTGAAGCAAGGCTGTGTACTTGAACCGATTTTCTTCTGCATAGTATTTTCAGTCGCACTTACGAATGCCTTCCGTGATTGTCAGGACGGAATATCAGATACAGGACCGACGCAGGGCTGTTCCAAACAAAATGCCTTCAGGCTGGTGTAAAGGTGAAGTCGTCCGTCATCAGAGGGTTTTTGTTTGCTGATGACTGTGCCCTAAAAGTCAGCAAAGAGCAAGTCATGCAGCAAGAGATTGACTTCCTCATAAAGGCTGTGCCATTTTTGGTCTCATTATTAAACGCAAAAAGACCACAGTCATGTACCAGTCCAGGCCCTACCAATAACTATCTTTGCTAAGACGTAAAACCTAGAGGCCACTGACAACTTCACATATCTGGGCAGCACTCTTTCAACTGTTGTGAACATCGATGCAGAAATCAACAACAAGATTGCTAAGGCCAGCTCTGCCATTGGAAGACTTTGCAAGGTCGTTTAGGAACGGAGACGTCTCAGCCTTACCACCAAGCCCAAGGTCCACACAGTGCAATGGTACCTCACTACCCTCCTGTATGCCAGCAAGGCCTGGACTGTGTACAGCAGACATGCCGGACAACTTCAGCAATTTCCACTTGAAATGTCTCCGCAAACGTTTTCATATCAGCTGGCAGGACAAAATACCAAAAACGGAGGTCCTCGAAAGGGCTGACATTCTCAGTTTCTACACCGTTCTCCAAAAAGTCATCTGCCATAGCTAATGCTGTTTGGTGAACTGTGCCAGGGCAAGTTTCTTACTGTACAGTTGGTTCCTGAAGAAGCGGTTCAAAAACTGCCTGTAAGTTTCTCTCAAAGAGCTAGACATCAACCCCATTACATGGGAGTCGTTTGCTCGTGACTGTCTAATTTGGTAATGCAAAGTCACCACAAGGTCCCATGCTCCAGAAAACAGACACATTTCAAAAGCAAAAAGGAAAGAATCCACGCCCAAGGCCAGAGTGACCTCCGCATCAGCACCCACAGCCTGAAGTTGTGGTCATCTTTGAATCCAAAAGTTATTATAGACAAAAAACTCTGCACTCACATTGACACCTATGGACAATTTAGAGTTTCCAATAAACCCAACGTGTGTTTATCAGATGAGTACTCGGAGAAAACCTACAAAATCAATCGATCACTTGGCCAACCATGCTTACATATACAATGCCTAAAAAACTGTAATGTTGTAGATACAGTGTATATATTCGGTTGGAGATTTTGAGGTGTAATAATAAAATCCCTCATCATCTGAAAGTAAACAAATTCACTAGACTTGGATCAGCACCTCATTCACACAACAATACTTATGTCCCTATAGTGTACATACATCCACCAGGATACTCGAATGCACACTGTACTGGTGACATACTGTAAGTACTGTATCAACAGTTACAGATTACACTATTGTTTTTAAGTATCAAATCAAACCTGTTCAGTGAGCATGCATAATATCAGAAAACCTTAGATTGACTGAGCTAATATCCCTTATTAGGTACAATATACATGGAACATATTGGTCAGTCCAGTATGGATTCTGTAACATCACACATTTCACAACAAAACATATACCGTTCTTGGAAAGCATGTATACAAACGTACCCATTGTGCAGGAAAAAATGTGGTTATGTTATAATTTTGTGCAAAAGACTGATTGAGAAATCACTCAACTTAAATGTACAAATATTATGTAATTTATAATGTCACTAATCGTGTTATAAAATGCAGCGTATTTTGACAAATGATGCAAATACAAATATTTGTTCACCTTTTGAACACCAGCAACCATCTTTGTCAAGTTCGAATCATAAATCGCATTGTTCCCCAAAATGATTAGAGAGAGCTGTTTCAAAAAAAAAAGGCTATCTTATATCTTAAAATTGTAAGACAAACATGATATTCAATTTATTTTGTTTCTAGGAGAGTATATATTCTTGGGGATATTCACTGGCCCAAACTCTTGAAAATACTTTCAAGAGTTTGCAGCCCTGCTTTCCTATTCTCCTCACAGGACAAGAAGTGTCCATGAGGCTATGTCGGATCATTTAATGCTGAAAAGCAACACTATTTGTATCTTGTTCAGACTTCCATCCCTATTGAAAAGAAGCACTGGGAGAATGAGGTTCGGTTGTCACACCGGCTTGTTTGTCCCACTCATCTTGTTACCAAAGAGTGCTTTCTCCTAAATTGTGGTATGGGAATTTACACAATTTGTTTCAGAACTCATCTACGTAGTCTTCTCTAAAGTAAAATGACTGAACATGTGATGAGATGACTTTGTGTGTTTTTTTGTGTCAAATTGTAATTATTCAGCTTTCTCAGGCTTTAACAGTTTTTTTTTACCACAATACAGTTTCAGCCTTAAAAGTATGAAGGAGAAGATATAGTTTAAATTGTTATTAGCTCCCTAACTAGTTGTTTCATAGTAGTTACTGGAGCCTTGATGCTAGCAAACACATCCGGTTTGGGTGGGTCGTCACATTCTCTTTGGTTGTCAAAGTATGCTCATATATTCATATTGTACATATCACATACTGCATGGTGTCTTAAACATAGGGCCAGGGCCCATTGTTGGGCTCTGAAAGCCCCATAGAGCACTCCCCAAAAAATATCTGTTTCCCAGCTGCATGGGCCACAGCAGTACTCAGTTGTAATACATGTTTCCACCATTTGTGCTGTGCAAAAAATATGACTAAAGTGACGAAGCTGTATTTTCAATTGCACTTTATTGACGGTTTATTTAAGAAACATACATTATTATCATTTATTATTAAATTAGTTACAATGTATTTATTTTAGCACTGCATACTGGTATGTAAATTTATTTTTCATAGTTTTTCTGACTCCCTTCTTTTGCAGTATATTTGATTCGTATTTATTTTTGTAATCAGCCTGACCTAAGCCTTGATAGTAATCTTTGTGATTAACACATGGTTTCATATCATTTGACAAGGTTTATCATGTTAAACTGTAAGTAGGTTAGATATCAATTTTGAACATGGTTACATCAAGAGTAAGATGACTAATTCAGTGTTAATATTTGAGTACGCCGCGGGCCCTTCTGTGGTGGAAAAGTAGGGTCCCGAGGTCTGAAAGGTTAAGAATAGAGATGTCCGATAATATCGGCCGATATTATTTAAATGCTTTAAAATGTAATATCGGAAATGATCGGTATCGTTTTTTTATTATCAGTATCGGGGTTTTTTTGTTTGTTTTTTATTAAATCAACATAAAAAACACAAGATACACTTACAATTAGTGCACCAACCCCAAAAAAACCTCCCTCCCCCATTTTCACCCATTCACACAAAAGGGTTGTTTCTTTCTGTTATTAATATTCTGGTTCCTACATTATATATCAATATAGATCAATACAGTCTGCAAGGGATACAGTCCGTAAGCACACATGATTGTGTGTGCTGCTGGTCCACTAATAGTACTAACCTTTAACAGTTAATTTTACTAATTTTCATTAATTACTAGTTTCTATGTAAATGTTTTTATATTGTTTTACTTTCTTTTTTATTCAAGCATTTTTTAATTATTTATTTATCTTATTTTATTTGATGAATTTTTAAAAAAAGGACCTTATCTTCACTGTACCTGGTTGTCCAAATTAGGCATGATAATGTGTTAATTCCACAACTGTATACATCGGTATCGGTTGATATCGGTATCGGTTGATATCAGTATCGGTAATTAAGATTTGGACAATATCGAAATATCGGATATCGGCACAAAGCCATTATCGGACATCCCTAGTTAAGAACCTAAGATGTGTTTCCTGTTTATGTGTCTTGCTTATTTGTGTTAAGATGCATTAAGTAAGGTATTTGTCAACACAATTTCTTGCCTTTTTAACAATACTTTTATTGTGATGGGTTGGTTGTCACAAAGTGTCAATGTGTCAGTTGGAAAATGACAATACATGTCAACACTTTAAGCTTTGCTTTTTTGTAGGAATGACTATTGAAAGATGATGAACACGTGAGTAAAACGTGTGACAACCAACCCCCGTTCTCCCATACTTCTTAGACTTTGCAACGACTTAGTTTTTTATGGTTGCTCTTAAAAATCGTTGTAATGATCATCGCAGGGGTGTGCACATTTATCACTGTTAATCCCTTGTTAAGATAAGAGCTGTCTGTCCAACCATAAAAGGTGGTTGTAAAGATAATATATCACATTTTATCGTGATTTTAGTGTGGTGATTCTCACTATATCGGGCTGTTTTCCCCGTAGGTGGCCATTGTGTGCTCATCATCATGAAAAATGATGAATGGATAAATGGATAGACTTCAATCAACTTTATTTTTTATTTATAAAGCACATTTAAAATTTACCACAGGGGTAGCCAAAGTGCTGTACAATGGGCAGGTTAAAAGATAATACGAGTACCGAGCAAACACAACACAACACAAACAGAACACGATAAAAAATAAATAAATAAAATAGAATAAATAAATACATAAAAACATAAAAACAGGTTCACAGCATGTGTATTATGGGGCGCCATTGCAGGATGGATATCACTCACTGTTAAAAGCCATGGAATAAAAGTATGTTTTTAAAAGAGATTTGAAAACAGGAAGAGCGGAGGCTTGTCTAATACTCAGAGGTAGGTCGTTCCAGAGTTTGGGAGCAGCAACGGCGAAAGCTCTGTCACCTCTAAGCTTCGGCCTTGTGTCAGGGACTTAACCCGGAAACGGAGGTCCTGCTTGATAGTTATGTTTATGGATTGCCACAACATAATAATAGAAAATATGAAAAATGCTGTACCTTAATGCATATAATCAGAATCAGAATCAGAAATACTTTAATAATCCCAGAGTGGAAATTAAGATTTTCAGCACAATCCCATTCAAGATCAGACAAACATTACAAGGAGACAGAACAGGATCGCTGACGGGTCTGCCAACTTCCGGCGCCCCTTACAAAAAAAGGTAAGAAACAGGTAAACGCTGGGGAGGGAAAGAAAACAAATATTCAGTCCAAGCCTGGGCCCAGACTGAGGCCAAGAAAAAAAAAACACATAGCCATAGCACACATAATCATGTGTGTAAGAGGGAAAAAACAAACATCAAAGAACACAACGGACATTAAAGATATTAAAAGAGCAGAGCTGATGCAACCAGCCATTTCTACATACAGCTACAAAAGTAAAAAAACAACACATAAAAAACAAATACACTGCTGGGGTGGAGGAAGCATGGCCAGAGACAGGAGCAGACCCAACAAAGCAACCAAGAGAGCTGACTCCACCCTCGGCCGCCCACTAACTCTCGGCCAGTGTCCAGTTCGCATGGATGCGTCCAAGGAGACGGAGGTGTCCAATACCTGCTCATTCAGCTAAGACACTGTGAAGCTTGTCCGTACCGGCGCTCAGCGCTAACTCCGCAGCCCTGTCTCTTCATCAGCATCTCCTCCAGTCTCTCCAAACGGACTCTGGTGTGGCAGAGACCCAGCAGCTGGTCTCCATGACCAATGGAGGCAGATCCAGAAGTTCACATATAAGACATTAAAACAACTTAATTTAACCCTTAATTTAGAACTAAAATATGTAGAATATGCTTTACAAAGAGCATATTTTTATAAAAATGGGAGCCGCAGTTTTTGAAGCGCCATGTGAAATTGTGCCGTGCCCCGGTCCACCTTTTCCAGTCATGGCGAAGAAGGGGCGCTCACAGTTGCCAAACGTAAATAAACCCTTAGTCCGTGTTCAGCAGCCTCAGGTAGGATGGCTAAATACACCATAAAAACACACAAACACGCACACACACTACAACCGAGTCTGAATCTGTTCCCTCCTTTATGTTCCTTTTATAATTATGAAGTATTACAGGCCCGGGTTTTGTCAGCAACTCTTTAATTTTGCAGACCATAAGTGATCGCAGGTGCAGTGTCGGGACTGTTTTTGAAGTCCTCGCTCTACTCTTTTTCCACCGTCTTTATGTTTGCAGTGAACCGAGGTCATTTCTCAGGCAAGCCCCTGTTGGAGAGCTTCCCCTTCTCTTAATTCCAGGCGTTCCTTCTGCTCCCTAAATGAGTTGATGTCCTTTCATCCTCTCCGGTGGAGGAGGACACCGCCAGCTCTCACTGTCGATCCAGCTGGGATGTGGTGCAACTTGCTACATTCCTGTTGTTGCTCTGGTCACTCAGTGTGTGTGTGTGTGTTTAAGTGTGTGTGTGTGTGTGTAAGTGTGTGTAAGTGTGTCCTTCCCCTCACGAGAGCCTCTTCACCATATTCACAGCCAAAACATTTTTAAGGATGGCTCACAAAGTTGAGATATTGGATTTGAAACAAGGCAAGGTATATAAATCTCTCACTGACTCGTCAGCCTATGTCCCATCCAAAGGATTTACGATGTTTTACTGGGTCAAATAATAAATAAGAAGAAGGGGGAGGGGGGCCAAGACACCCGAACCGACTTGAAAACTTTTTGAAATAGACTTTGTTAGTTTGCATGGTTATGCACAAATGCATTACTCTGAAATGTTGTACAAACCCCGTTTCCATATGAGTTGGGAAATTGTGTTAGATGTAAATATAAACGGAATACAATGATTTGCAAATCATTTTCAACCCATATTCAGTTGAATATGCTACAAAGACAACATATTTTATGTTTAAACTGATAAACCTTTTTTTTTTTTGCTAATAATCATTAACTTTAGAATTTGATGCCAGCAACACGTGACAAAGAAGTTGGGACAGGTGGCAATAAATACTGATAAAGTTGAGGAATGCTCATCAAACACTTATTTGGAACATCCCACAGGTGAACAGGCAAATTGGGAACAGGTGGGTGCCATGATTGGGTATAAAAGTAGATTCCATGAAATGCTCAGTCATTCACAAACAAGGATGGGGCGAGGGTCACCACTTTGTCAACAAATGCGTGAGCAAATTGTTGAACAGCTTAAAAAAAACCTTTCTCAACCAGCTATTGCAAGGAATTTAAGGATTTCACCATCTACGGTCCGTAATATCATCAAAGGGTTCAGAGAATCTGGAGAAATCACTGCATGTAAGCAGCTAAACCCGTGACCTTCGATCCCTTAGGCTGTACTGCATCAACAAGCGACATCAGTGTGTAAAGGATATCACCACATGGGCTCAGGAACATTTCAGAAACCCACTGTCAGTAACTATAGTTTGTCGCTACATCTGTAAGTGCAAGTTAAAACTCTCCTATGCAAAGCGAAAACCGTTTATCAACAACACCCAGAAACGCCGTCGGCTTCGCTGGGCCTGAGCTCATCTAAGATGGACTGATGCAAAGTGGAAAAGTGTTCTGTGGTCTGACGAGTCCACATTTCAAATTGTTTTTGGAAACTGTGGACGTCGTGTCCTCCGGACCAAAGAGGAAAAGAACCATCCGGATTGTTATAGGCGCAAAGTTGAAAAGCCAGCATCTGTGATGGTATGGGGGTGTATTAGTGCCCAAGACACGGGCAACTTACACATCTGTAAAGGCGCCATTAATGCTGAAAGGTACATACAGGTTTTGGAGCAACATATGTTGCCATCCAAGCAATGTTACCATGGACGCCCCTGCTTATTTCAGCAAGACAATGCCAAGCCATGTGTTACATCAACGTGGCTTTATAGTAAAAGAGTGCGGGTACTAGACTGGCCTGCCTGTAGTACAGACCTGTCTCCCATTGAAAATGTGTGGCGCATTTTGAAGCCTAAAATACCACAACAGAGACCCCCGGACTGTTGAACAACTTAAGCTGTACATCAAGCAAGATTGGGAAAGAATTCCACCTGAGAAGCTTCAAAAATGTGTCTCCTCAGTTCCCAAACGTTTACTGAGTGTTGTTAAAAGGAAAGGCCATGTAACACAGTGGTGAACATGCCCTTTCCCAACTACTTTGGCACGTGTTGCAGCCATGAAATTCTAAGTTAATTATCCATCCATCCATCCATTTTCTACCGCTTATTCCCTTTTGGGGTCGCGGGGGGCGCTGGAGCCTATCTCAGCTACAATTATTATTTGCAAAAAAAAAAAAAAGTTTATGAGTTTGAACATCAAATATCTTGTCTTTGTAGTGCATTCATTTGAATATGGGTTGAAAAGGATTTGCAAATCATTGTATTCCGTTTATATTTACATCTAACACAATTTCCCAACTCATATGGTAACAGGGTTTGTAGATCAGGGGTGCCCGAGGGCCGGATCAGGCCCGCGAGCAGGTTTTTTCCGGCTCGCGGGATGAGTTTGCTAAGTATAAAAATTAACCTTAAATTTTTGAATGACAGAAACAGCTGTTCTAAATGTGTCCACTAGATGTCACAATAGCAATTAATTGTATCTTTGTAGCTGATGCTACATATGTAAGAAAGTAAGTACCAGAGGTGGGACCAAGTCATTGTTTTGCAAGTCACAAGTAAGTCTCAAGTCTTTGCCCTCAAGTCCGAGTCAAGTCCCGAGTCAAGACAGGCAAGCCCCGAGTCAAGTCCAAAGTCAAGACTGGAAAGTCTCAAGTCAAGTCCTAAGTCCTGCATTTTGAGTTTCGAGTCCTTTCAAGTCCTTTTAACCACAGACAAATATATTAACACAGATTGTGTATGCTTTTCAAACGCTGTATTTATGTATTAAAACAAGTGCATTTTAAATTGCAGGAAAGAAAATTGTGCTGACATTGCACTTTATAATAGCACTATTAACCAGTCATTTTAAACATTAACTCATTCCTTTACAGAACAAACACATTGAAAAATAAAGTGCAAATGTACTTATTTGTACAAAAGTGTTAACATTGAAAAAACATGACATATACGTGAACATAACAAAAAAGTTGTACTTTTTATATGTCAGGGCCCTATGCTGCATTGCATTTGCAAAAGACCAAATTAGCCAAGAGTCTGTCAGTCATTTGTGCACGATGGGGGCGTAGTATGATGCCACCATGGCTGAAAACTCGCTCCACTGGAGCACTGGAGGCAGGCACTGCCAAGACTCTAATGGCCACTCGGAACAGTGAAGGAAGAGTCTTCATGTTCAATGCCCAGAACAAAAGGGGGGAGAGAGTTATTTTGGGTTGGTGCACTACTTGTAAGGGTATCTTGTGTTTTTTATGTTGATTTAATTAAAAAAAGAGAAAAAAAAAAATTATTTCTTGGGCGGCCCGATACCAATCGATCCACGGACCAGTACCGGGCCGCGGCCCGGTGGTTGGGGACCACTGAGGTAAACAACCAACAGTATGTCAGAAAGCTAGCTAAAACGGTACACATATTCATAATATAGTATACATTTTAACTGACCTTTATTTTACTATTTTTGTCCTTTTTTAGGTGGCTAAAATACGCGGTGCTGCTGACCGCCGTCTAACGTTACATGTGATATATTGACTAACGTAACCCTGCTTAAAAAAAATCACTGAACAAAAAGTATGAATAAGGTAGTGAACTGCAACAGATTCCCGTGTTTGCAATAACGTTATAACGTTAGCAGTGAGTTTACAGCCTCACTGATTTAACTACACAGCAAATAAAAGTCACGTTACTTAGCCAATAAACGTTATCTTACATTCAAAACGTACCGTTCTTTGTGCAACTTCAAATGCCGGACGAAGTTGGAAGTTGTTGCCTCTCCATCAGTAATTTTCGAACCGCATGTGTTGCATACTGCAAACCGTTTTGTGTTGACCACCTCGTAATTTTTATACCCAAACAAAATTATTTTAGGTATCATTTTTTGTTCACTGGCGTGTGGTTTGGACATGTCTTCTTTGTTGGTTGTCCTGCAATTTGATTGGATGAATGCTGTGTGATGAAAACAAAGTAGATCTAATTTGATTGGCTGTTGTACTGAGACCACACCAGCTGACACACGCAACGCTGATAGACAAGTACACTATGAAAAATACGGAGCGCTCCCGAATAACTTTTTCATCTTTGGGTTTTGGGGAAAGTAGCAAGTCATGTCAAGTCATGTCAATTCAAAAGGCTCAAGTCCAAGTGAAGTCACAAGTCATTGATGTTAAAGTCTAAGTCGAGTTGCAAGTCTTTTTACATGTTGTCAAGTCGAGTCTAAAGTCATCAAATTCATGACTCGAGTCTGAATCGAGTCCAAGTCATGTGACTCGAGTCCACACCTCTGGTAAGTACATTTGATTTATAAAGCGCTTCTCACAGATAAAAAATCACAAACGCTGTACTAAACATAGGTGAAGTAAAACAACAATTCAATTAAAACAACAGGGGCAACATCATAAAAAGGATACAAAGTGGATTAAAAATGACAGTTAAAAGGTGCATTAACTAAAAGCTTTACTAAAAAGAGACGTTTTCAAATGTTTCTTAAAGGTTTCAACACAGTCAAGATCACGGAGGGACTGGTGCAAATTGTTCCAGAGTCTGGGAGCTATAGCCTGGAATGCCAGGTCTCCACGGGTTTTAAAACAAGTTTTGCGCTCTGAGAAGTAGGGGCATAACATATGTACAAAATAAACCACATGATGTTAGTACATCAGTCGAGGAAAATGATCAAACTACATGAATAACATACTGTAATTTGAGTTTGATATAATTTTCTTATCTTAATAGATTGAAAATTAACACCAATGAGTTGACTGATGAACAATATCACATAATTTATTCAGAAAACATAAATAACGACAAATAAAGATAGAATACTAATAACCGCAACATGTAAGTGTAAAAAAACATTTTCAGAATGTGCTTGTTCTATTTCTTAACAAAGAACACAATCTGAAGTTGTCTTTATTTTGAAGTTATCGTGCCGTGATTTTACCAGTTTGGCCCACTTGAGAGTAGATTTGTCTCCATGTGGCCCCCAGTCTAAAATGAGTTTGACACCCCTGTTGTAGATTGTCTGTTTTAGTGCACATGTGGATAAAAATGGTTTATAGAGGAATCATGGCACCCACCTGTTCCCAATTAGCCTGTTCACCTGTGGGATGTTCCAAATAAATGTTTGATGAGCATTCCTCAACTTTCTCAGTCTTTTTTGCCACTTGTGCCAGCTTTTTTGAAACATGTTGCAGGCATCAAATTCCAAATGAGCTAATATTTGCAAAAACAGAGTTTTCCAGTTCGAACGTTAAGTATCTTGTCTTTGCAGTGTATTCAATTGAATATAAGTTGAAAAGGATTTGCAAATCATTGTATTCTGTTTTTATTTACCATTTACACAACGTGCCAACTTCACTGGCTTTGGCGTTTGTAAAATGAAGATTATTGAAGTATTACTCAGCAATTTTTCAAAGGTTGGTGTCACCTTATCTACGTCTAGTCCAGTGCATATGAAGTGTATCTCAAAATTAATCATTCCGCAGGTGTAAAGAGACATGTTGTGAATAGGTAAACCCCATAAATGTGTTAGTGTGTCCTCTCTGGGTGGCGAGGCGGTGCGGTGAGGTAAGTGCTTCATCAGTACGGAATAATTTATGTACAGCTAAATCAACGGTAAGTATTTCCAGTTTACCGTTTAATTGCAGTCAGGTGGAACATGTTGCATTTTGACACGGCAGGGCCGGAATCACGCTCGCATACGCGGGCGGCGGGAATTCAGCAAGCAGCACCAAGGTACAGCAGGTGTGCTCACACTCACACGGGGTCACACGGGCTCCCCCCAATTTGTTACAGGGCCATGACTCACGGGGACTCAGTCTTTCCATCAGCCTCTCAATTCAGAGTGTGGAGTTCTGCCTTTCCGCACGTCTGATGTGTCACCCGAGTGCATGATTTCATGATGGTAATGTGACGGTAGACTCCACGGCACGATACGTGCTCAAGACTTTAAAAAAAGTATTTTTTAAATGTTCAAGACTCACATTAAATAGGCTGAAGTACTATGATTGGTTAATGCAGTTGTGTCAAATGTACGGCCCGAGGACCGAATCAGGCCCACGAACAGGTTTTATCCGGCCCTCGGGATGAGTTTGCTAAGTACAAAAACTAACCTTAAACTTTTACATGAAAGAAACAACTGTTATAAATGTGTCCACTGGATGTTGCAATTGCAATTCTTTGTATATGTATAAAGTAAACCACATGATGTTAGTACATCAGTCAAGGAAAATTATCAAACTTAAGTCAAAAAAAGTTAAAGTACCAATAATTGTCACACACACACTAGGTGTGGTGAGATTATCCTCTGCATTTGACCCATCACCCTCTGGGAGGTGAGGGGAGCAGTGAGCAGTAGCGGTGGCCGCGCCCGGGAATCATTTTTGGTGATTCAACCCCCGATTTGATGCTGAGTGCCAAGCAGGGAGGTACTGGGGTTTGAACTCATGACACTCTAACCACTAGGCCACTGAGCAGGTAGATAAATAACATAAATACATACATAACATGCTGTAATTTGATATTTTTAATAATTTTTTTATAATTTTTTAAATAATTGTTTTATAATTTTTTTTATAATTTAAAAATATATATATATAATTTTTTAAATAATTTTTTTATCTTGATAGATTGAAAATTAACACCAATGAGTTGACTGATGAACATTATCACATAATTTATTCAGAAAATATAAATAACGACAAATAAAGATAGAATACTATTAACGGCAACATGTAAATGTAAAAAAAACAAAAAACATTATGCTTGTTCTATTTTTAAACAAAGAAAACAATCCGAAGTTGTCTTTATTTTTAAGTTACCGTGCCGTGATTTTACCAGTTGGGCCCACTTGGGAGTAGATTTTTCTCCATGTGGCCCCAGATCTAAAATGAGTTTCACACCCCTGTATGTAGATTGTCTATTTTAGTGCACATGTGGATAAAACCATTTATAGAGGAATTTGTGTGTTTTTTTAGTTTGCTCTTCACAATCATAATGTCATGATGACGTCCAAGACAAACAAACAGTTCAACCTTGACATTGGTCGGATTACAAAACATGGTAAAAAAAACAACAACATTATGTTAGATGTCACAATAGCAATTACTTGTATCTTTGTAAACGATACTACATACTGTATGTTAAAAAAAAAAAAATACATTATGTTAGTTAGTACATCAGTCGAGGAAAATGAGCAAACTACATAAATAAGATACTGTAATTTGATTTTGATATAATTTTCTTAGCTTGAGTTGATTGATGAACAATATCACATCTATTGTTCAGAAAGTATAAATAACGACAAATGAAGATATAATGCTATTAAAGGCCTACTGAAACCCACTACTACCGACCACGAAGTCTGATAGTTTATATATCAATGATGAAATCTTAACATTGCAACACATGCCAATACGGCCGGGTTAGCTTACTAAAGTGCAATTTTAAATTTTGCGCGAAATATCCTGCTGAAAACGTCTCGGTATGATGACGTCAGCGCGTGACGTCACCGATTGTAGAGGACATTTTGGGACAGCATGGTGGCCAGCTATTAAGTCGTCTGTTTTCTTCGCTAAATTCCACAGCATTCTGGACATCTGTGTTGGTGAATCTTTTGCAATTTGTTCAATGAACAATGGAGACAGCAAAGAAGAAAGCTGTAGGTGGGAAGCGGTGTATTGCGGGCGGCTGCAGCAACACAAACACAGCCGGTGTTTCATTGTTTACATTCCCCGAAGATGACAGTCAAGCTTTACCATTGGCCTGTGGAGAACTGGGACAACAGAGACTCTTACCAGGAGGACTTTGAGTTGGATGCGCAGACCCGGTACCGTGAGTACGCTTGCAGCTGCGGCTTCCAAACATTTGATCGCTTGCCCGTACGTGCGTGCCGCTATGTGCATGTCACGTACGTAACTTTGGGGACTTTGGCGAAATATATGTGCTGTATGAACTTTAGGGAGGTGAACGGTACTTTGGGCTGTGGGATTGAGTGTGTTGTGCAGGTGTTTGAGTTGTATTGGCGGGTTATATGGACGGGAGGGAGGAGGTGTTTGTTATGCGGGATTAATTTGTGGCATATTAAATATAAAACTGGTTGTGTTGTGGCTAATAGAGTATATATATGTCTTGTGTTTATTTACTGTTTTAGTCATTCCCAGCTTAATATCAGGTCCCACCCGCCTCTCACAGCATCTTCCCTATCTGAATCGCTCCCACTGCCCTCTAGTCCTTCACTCTCACTTTCCTCATCCACAAATCTTTCATCCTCGCTCAAATAAATGGGGAAATCGTCGCTTTCCCGGTCCGAATCGCTCTCGCTGCTGGTGGCCATGATTGTAAACAATGTGCAGATGTGAGGAGCTCCACAACCTGTGACGTCACGCTACTCGTCTGCTACTTCTGGTACAGGCAAGGCTTTTTTATCAGCGACCAAAAGTTGCGAACTTTATCGTCGATGTTCTCTACTAAATCATTTCAGCAAAAATACGGCAATATCGCGAAATGATCAAGTATGACACATAGAATGGACCTGCTATCCCCGTTTGAATAAGAAAATCGCATTTCAGTAGGTATGTTGTTGTTGTTGTTGTAAAAAAACAAAAAACAACAACATTATGATTCAAACATTTTCAGAATGTGCTTGTTCTATTTTTAAAAAAAAGAAAATAATCTGAAGTTGTCTTTATTTTAAAGTTATCGTGCTGTGATTTTACCAGTCCCTGCCCACTTGGGAGTAGATTTTTCTCCATGTGGCCCCCGATCTAAAATGAGTTTGACACCCCAGGGTTAATGGGACCCAATTGCACCCCACATTGCGGTATCTATTACAGCAGAGCCAAAAAAAAAAAAAAGCTATTTTAATTAGCTCCATTTATCTTTTTTTGCTGTGTTTTGACAGCAACTCTTACACAAACACGCTCGAACAAAGAGTGACGGAGCAACAAAACGCAGGGTCATTTTTACGTCTGACAGCGCCACTTGGAGCAATAACAACCGTGACCCGGGTGCATGTTTGGCTCCTTTTTTACAGCTCTCGGTGTATTCACAGCACCTGCAGGGGCTGCGACGGGAAAAGTTGGAACCTTTCGTTCATAGCAAATCGCCAAACGTGTGTTTTTCTACCGAGCGTTACCTCAGACTTCCCATATTTACTTCTTCTCATGAGGCGACGCTTTCATGACTGAGTCTTGTTTGCAGGATTACACACATCCTACCGGGCTGTTTCTCAAAGTAGGGCCGATAAAAACATTTTAGGCCAATCAATAAACATAGTGAACGTGTGTTGTGCTTCGTTTTTTACTCCCTCAATGGGATTAAGGGGATTCTGGGAGAACGGGGCTGCCTTGGCCTTTAGTGCTGGTTTGATTGAAATGGATTTGGCCAGCAATGACTGTTTTTATTTGATCTTGTTTCAAGCTTTCTAAATGCCTCAATAAAGTCCGTAAGCATGCATCTGGAGGCGAGTTATTTCGTTGATCATGCTCAGTGTGTGTGTGTGTGTGTGTGTGTGTGTGTGTGGTAACCTGGCCAGTGTTTACAGCAAGCTGCTCTGTGGTCAGACAGCTGATCTTGGCCAGGAGAGCGTCAGCCTTCAGGGACCGGCCTGACTTGGGTGTGGTATGGGCAAACTCAAAAACGGCACAACATTAAAAATTCTTGCGCGAACATGACGCTTTTGTGCCGTGACGTGAGAGGGAAGGCGGACAAAGATTTAAGCTTTAACGCTTTGTCGCCCCCGTGAGCAATTGTCCCGACCGCTTGCCTGTTCTCTATTATGCCACATTTCCATGTCGTTTCCTGTTAGATATAAAAGGCCGGTGTGAATTTTACTGAACCCAGAGCCACGTGTGGACCTTTTTTTTTTTCCCCACCCCACCTGGCCTTGGCAAAAACAGTCGGCGAATGGGAAAATGTACACAAAGGAGGGGGGGAGAGATGATGTGTTAACGCCAAAGTTTTCCGCAACAAACACTCTCGTAGCCATCAGAATGTTCGCTACGGGCTTGTTTTGGCCGACACGCCGCTCCTTTACAATGTGCAGGTGCCAAGGAGAGGGAAAGGCGTCGTAGAGAGGTGAGGCGGAGGGCTTGTAGTACCACGAGCCGGGTTTGCCTGCCTGCTCTGATGGCGTAATGGGAACTGCCAGCTGTGGGCTTAATTACAACACCGAGTGGCAAAGGAGATTGGTTCTGTTTTTCTTCTGGGACCCACAGTTTAACTTATGTGTAGGGTTCAATGCAGTGACGTGTAGTCAGGGGAGGCAGGTGAGGCGGGGCCTCACGTGCCATCGTGGAAAGAAAAAGAAAAAAATTAAATTGTTATATGTATCCAGTAATTATACTATAAAGTTATTTTCCATTTAACTTCACCAGTTTTAGATTATTTTTTATTCAAAATTGCTGAATTTCCGGTGAGTCAGCAGCCAGTTGAGGCACGTCACTGAGTTGAGCCTCACCATGGATTGCGCAATGACTCGGCTAACTGCTGGCCTGCTGTGCAGTGAGACCGTATTGCTATATGAATTATATTATACATTTCCATAGTTTAGTTAGCGGAGGTATATAATGTACAGTGTGTTTTGTCAACAATTGTATGTGTGTAACGTATTTCTTGTGCTGAGCAATCATAAAACTGCTGCGAAGACGCACTGTGTGAGGCTCGCAGTAATCCCGCCTCCTGGTGGTAGAGGGCGGTAGTGAGCCCAGAGATCATTCATGCGACTACTCGGCTGCAGAATAAGTGACAACAAGCAGCAACAGTTAGCAGCGATCCTTTTATTTTTTCCTCTCGCCTGGACTATTAACATGGAGGATTACATATCTAAAATAAAACAGTTTTCTAAACTGGACTTTCAATCGAAGCAGGACGTAATACTTAAAGGAAGATCTCCATCGAGACGGAGAGACTTTTAAAACTGAAGAAAGATAAGGAAGACTTCTATAAACAAGTTATCGATGCTTTTGTTCAAAAGGAGCTGCGCATGGACTTCATTTATAAGTAAAGGTAAGACCATAATAACGTTTTTTTTTTATTAAATGTGCTTGTTTGTGTGCTACAGTTTGTATGTGTAAAGTTAAAGTTAAGTTAAAGTACCAATGATTGTCACACACACACTAGGTGTAGTGAAATTTGTCCTCTGCATTTGACCCATCCCCTTGATCACCCCCTGGGAGGTGAGGGGAGCAGTGGGCAGCAGCGGCGCAGCGCCCGGGAATCATTTTTGGTGATTGAACCCCCAATTCCAACCCTTGATGCTGAGTGCCAAGCAGGGAAGAATGCTGGTATGAGCTTTTAAACATAACCCGTTAACTGCTGCCCATCAAATGGTGAATAAGATACTCTTTAGGGTTCATATGTTTGTAAATCTGACTGTGATGAAGTCAGTGCCTCACCAGCCATCAACCTCACCGCACGTCACTGGTTCAATGTTTTTAAACCGTATGAAAGTGACAATTCTGCATCGGTGGCAGGGGCAATGAGACCTTCTATAGCTTTTTCACCATTAGGAATAATCGTTGACATCATGAGCAAATCCATTGTAGTATCCCACATAGGATTGTACGGCATGCCGGTATTAGTATAGTACTAATGAATAATTTTCGGTACGATACCGTCTCTGAAAAGTACCGGTCCCGCACCCCCCGCGCGCCAAAGTCACGTCATGACATTGCTGGTTTACAAGCAGACAAGCATGTTCGGCAGTGCACAATCACAGAGTACTTACAAACAGACACAGTGTGTAGACAGAAAAGGGAGAACGGGCGCATTTTGGCTTAAAAACTAACGATAAAGGTGAAGTTATAACACTGAAATGCCCTCAGGAAGAGGTGCTTTAAGACATGGCTAGCTAGCTAGCGGCTAAAGTCCATCCGTCGTGTTTTAGCTACTTCTAAATCACTAATCCTTGTCTCCATGGCGACAAATAAAATATGTTTCTTACAAGTATCATCCCTGCAGGACGAGGAATAGCTAAACATGCTTCACTACACACCGTAGCTCACCAGCATCAAAATGTAAACAAACGCCATTGGTGGATCGATACCTGACATCCACTGTAATGATACCAAGTATCTAGTTGATACTACTATGATTACGTCGTTATTTTTTTTGCATCACAACATTTTCTTTCGTTTTTTTAAAATTCATATTATGTTTATAAACTCGGGAAGTATGTCCCTGGACACATGAGGACTTTGAATATGACCAATGTATGATCCTGTAACAACTTGGTATCGGATTGATACCCAAATTTGTGGTATCATCCAAAACTAATGTAAAGTATCAAACAGGAGAAGAATAAGTGATTATCAGTGTTGGGTTAGTTACTGAAAAGCAGTAACTAGTTACAGTTACTAGTTACTTCATTTCAAAAGTAACTCAGTTACTAACTCAGTTACTTACACCAAAAAGTAATGCGTTACTGTGAAAAGTAACTATTTAGTTACTTCTTTTTCCTTTTTTTTTTAAAGCTCCAATTAATGCCCTTTTAGCCTTCATTTCAGTACTGTTATTGCACTGGAGAATAATACAATCTGTTGATCAACTTGACATGTATTTGCATCACTCAACTCTGCTAAGCAATGTGGTCGACATACAACACACAAAGACAAAGATATATTACAAAGGCCAATTTGTTTCTCACCAGAACAAATTGACAAAACTATTTTAAATAGCTGCAACATAACATACATAAGTAACAAACAGCATTATAACAGCATAGCTGTAAAGCAAGAAAGGCACACACTACATACACAAAGTCTAACCAGGCATTTTCTTCCTCAAGTAATTCTGATACAAAATCATGTCTGAAGCCCAGAACACTACACATTTCCCCAGTTTTAGTTTAGAGATAAGGAAAGATTGGCCTGGCCCACTAGGATCCCTCTTTATGTTTGTGAACTTTATAGTCTATACATTTAGAGTGATGTGATAATCAAACACTCTAGAAGTCTAGAATGAAAGAGTATATAAGAGAATTGACAGCAACGTTCCCTCTCAGGAGCGCGCATGTGCAATTGCGCACTGCTCAAGCGTCCTCTGCGCACGGCAAATCTATGCCATGCACAAAATCAAATAAAAAAATAAGCGCATAACAATTTTCGACACGACACGGACACGACAGAGAAAACCGTTTTCGTCATCATTGTTCAAATATTGTAACGTCTGTCGAGACGCTTTGAGGACATGAATTCCATCCATCACTTTACTGAGCAAAACTCTTTACTGTCGGCCATAAACACATCACCAAAACATTAGTAAAAAAAATGATATCTCGCAAAACTGGTCATTTTCTGCAGTACAAACCAGACCAAAAGCAACTTTGTTATATCAACAGCAGCCGCTCGCTCTCTCACGTGCGCCAACACTTGCACATATGGCACTTAGCCAGTGATGCGTTTACAGCCACACAAAAAGTCGGACAACTCCAACACCACACATAAAGTGTCATTCCAGGTCGTTACACTATGATTTACCAATCAAATGTGTGCTTATTTTAGTGTCATTTATTAGGAATCTTAATTTATAAATATTAATCATTAAATGCTGTTAGTATATTAAATAAATACTAATAAAAATATATTTTTTACAAACAGGAAGTTGCAGGAATGTACACATGATCCCCTGCTTACATCTCATTGTGCAACATGTGAATGTTTTAATGGGAACTAAATGCAATGTCTGAAAGGGGTACAAATTATTTCCAAAGCAGGACCTCCACCCAGACAAACAATACAAGTACACAGTTCATGAAAAACAATATTTTTAGTTATTGTCATTATAAGTGGGCCTAAACACTTATATTAGAAATGGAAATGACTGCTGTCATTTGATTATAATAATAAGAGAATGTTGTCTGTCTATCTGTGTTGGCCCTGTGATGAGGTGGGGACTTGTCCAGGGTGTACCCTGCCTTCCGCCCGAATGCAGCTGAGATAGGCTCCAGCGACCCCGAAAGGGACAAGCGGTAGAAAATGGATGGATGGATGGAGATGTAAGTTGTTATTTAGTGAGGTTTGGGACAGGTGTGCTGCTGGTGTAGCCACAGTGTGCACGTCTAAAGTTGCTCACATGGACTCCACTCAATGCTCAGGGACTTTTTGCATTTGCTCACACATGAACAATTAGAGGGAACATTGATTGACAGAGTGTGTACCTTCAGCGGTGAATGGTGGTGGTGGTGGAGGTGAAGTGGCATCAGAGTCTCTGTCTCTCTTTACTAGCTTCGTCGAAGCATGTTGCTATGTAGCTTGTTTCAGCAGATTTGAATTGCTGTTTTGGGCAGTAGATGGCATCTTTGATCCAAAGCACAATTTACATTTAACTAAAATGTTATTTTCTTTGTGCTCGACAAAAGAAAAGTAGTGAAAATATCTCCATGTTAGCAAACTCGACTTCTGGCTCCGCCATGATCAGACACGCCCCCCCCTCGCTCCCCACACTCACACTCAGACACACCCACACAGAGCGCATGTCTCTCTCTCTTCTCCGGCTTGTGACACAAGAAGAATCAGAACGATGACAGAGCAGCGCTCCGATAAAACACACTTTATACTACATAAAAAGTAACGTAAAATAACACAGTAACGCATCATGTAGTAACGGTAACTGAGTTACTAAATATAAAAAAATAACGCGTTAGATTACTAGTTACCACCGAAACTAACGGCGTTACAGTAACGTGTTACTTTGTAACGCGTTAGTCCCAACACTGGTGATTATTACATTTTAACAGAAGTGTAGGTAGAACATGTTAAAAGAGAAAGTAAGCAGTTATTAACAGTAAATGAACAAGTAAATTAATAATACATTTTTACAGCTTGTCTTTTATACTTTTGACAAAATAATAGAATGATAAATCACACAATATATTACTGCATTACTAATTAGGAGCCTTTATTTGTTTACTTACTACAAAAAGACAAGTTGTCTTGTATGTTCACTATTTTATTTAAGGACTTAACTGCAATAAGAAACATATGTTTAATGTATCCTAAGATTTTTTGTTAAAATAAAGCCAATAATGCAATTTTTGCAGCTTGCGGGTAAGAAGAATGATTTATTATATGAATCAAACAAAAAGACAGGAAACAAGCAAAACAAGCGTGCTTAACACAGGGGAAGCTAACAGGGTAGCTTTCAGGGAAAGCTAAGGCGGAACTTAGCGCAAGAAACACAAGGAATACAAGTAACAGTTGCATAGAGCAAACAAAAGCACCAGACTGAGTGACGGGGAAAGGCAGGACTTAATAGCTCTCTGATTAGTGCCCGGGAACAGGTGAGCGTCCCGAACACTAATCAGAGGCAGGTGACAACAATGAATAGCCATAGCATCCAAGGAGACACAAAACAGGGGTGCTGAAACAGAACTTAAACAACAAGTCAATCAAAACATAAATACATTACGATCCGGGCAACAGATCATAACAAATTAATTCCAAAAGTACAGAGAAATATTGTCGTAAAAGTAGGTACGTAGGAAAATGGAGCACTTTTTCCTGTAAGAAATAATGTGCAGTCGAACCTTGATTTACAAATGTAATTTTACAAATACATAAAGTGGGGCGTACAAAAACCGAGGTATCACCGTGTATGCTTCATGTGTTTAAATTAAGGCTGTCAAACAGAGTTTGTCCATAGTTAACTCAAAATTAATCACGATTAATCGCAAATAGATTTTTCGTCATTAATAAGTGTACCCCAGACAGATGATTTTCAAATTCATATTAACATGACTGGACCATTAGATTGCTTTAATGACATATACAGTACAGGCCAAAAGTTTGGACACACCTTCTCATTTTAATGTGTTTTCTTTATTTTCATGACTATTTACATTGTAGATTGTCACTGAAGGCATCAACACTCTGACACCTGTGAAGTGAAAACCCTTTCAGGTGAGTACCTCTTGAAGCTCATCGAGAGAATGCAAAGAGTGGGCAAAAAAGTAATCAGAGCAAAGGGTGGCTATTTTGAAGAAACTAGAATATAAAACATGTTTTCAGTTATTTCAACTTTTTTTGTTAAGTACATAACTCCACATGTGTTCATTCATGGTTTGAATGCCTTTAGTGACAATCTACAACGTAATTAGGCATGAAAATAAAGAAAACACATTGAATGAGAAAATGTGTCCGAACTTTTGGCCTCTAATGTATATTAAACATCATGATTTTTTAAACAGCTCAACACAAAATAGACATAACGCTTTTAATGATTTTATTTTATTTTTTTAAATACCTGCAGTTAGTTGGTTACTTGCCAGATTTTGTATTTTGTAAGATTCTGTATTTCTGCTGTAGAAGCACTTGCACTCATAGGAGGAGCTACACCATGTTTGGATACCAGTTGTCAAATAAGTTAGGTAATATAATCTGTGATTTTTCCGCCTGAATAAATGCTTCTGTTGTACAAGTTAATTATATTCATATCACTCCATGACAAGGTTTTAGCCTTCTCAATTTATCACTAAAGTGTAAAATCTTCAGCCTGCTAAGTGTTCTGTAATTGAGGACTATCAACCAGAGCATGTTATAAATGAATTTACACTTTATTTCAATCTTCCACAAAACGTCTGCCTTTATTATCCTCAATTTATGTACTAACATATATTTTGGTAGAAATATTACAGATTATACTACAAAATATCCCGACTATCAAAGCACTATCGGAATGTAAGACAAATTTTAATTTTGTTATGGTAGTTAGACCTGATGTGACGCGTAGCACTATTACTGTGAAACCGGACGTGTTTGTTTAGTTGAGAAGATTGTTTGATTGGTTTGAGAAGCGTCTTGACAATTACAAAATAAATAAATATTATAGACTTCCTCGTTGTGACAAAAAAAAATATTGAAGACTTCCTGCCTCTGTCTTTCCTTTCTGCAAAACTTTATCCCCATTTTACAAAAGCAATCACAGTAACAATCCACACTTTATGCCCTAATAGTCTTTTCTTGTCGGTAGAACGAGTTGCCATTGCTTTGGATCTGAGATTTCCTTTTTTTTTTATATGTATTTATTATTATTTATTTTTTTTAATGTATTTAATTTTTTTTTTTTTTTTGTCCTGTCCAGCTTCTCAGGCAAATCATATAGTTGATGTAGATGCCCATATCGGCTGTTCAGATTTACTTTACAAAAGAGAAGTGTAGGATACTTCTCTTGTTGCCTTATTTGTATTTGACTTTATTAAATGTATTTATATTATCATTTGGCGCAGCCGGGCCGGAAGCAGGAGGAGATAGAAAGAGAAAAAAAAGAAGACAGAGGGGGAAATTGTGGGGACAAGAGGGGGATTAGACAGAGAGACAAAAACAACAACAGCAAACACAACAACAACAATAGAGCAACATCAGCAAATACGACATGTGCAAATATGATGGTAAAAGTAATAGCAAAGAAGCAGTTAGCGAAAATAAAAAATAATACAGAAATGACAATGAGCATTATTACACTACAAATGGAGCAATACAAATACCGATAGAAATAGCGCTATTGATAATGAACAATACCAATACTTTACCTTGATTATCAACAATACAGTTGTTCAAATGCAACAATACATATACGTAATGATAACTTGAGATACAAAAGAATACAGAAAAATGGAGGGGAAGAAGGAGAAGCAACCTACATTAACCTTGTAGATTGTTATAGTAACAATAGGTTAAGCTTTGTCAGTGTGCCATGTGTTATACCCAGTTTACCCTAGGGCAACAACGTTAATATATGTTTGATTAAACGTGATTATGTGCATGAGTGCATGTACTTGTATATGTACAGAATGTGTATACCGTATTTTTCGGACTATAAGTCGCAGTTTTTTTCATAGTTTGGCCAGGCTCCAGTGCGACTTATATATGTTTTTTTCCTTCTTTATTATGCATTTTCGGCAGGTGCGACTTATACTCCGGTGCAACTTATACTATAAAAATACGGTATGTGTTTGTACAGAGATTTCCAATATGCACCCTTTGATTTGTGCCTTTCTGCTCGCTATTTCCCCGCTTGTGGCTCAACAGTAACTGAACTACATTACACTTTCTCAGGCTACGTGGACCAAGGGTCAAAAAGGAGTCAGGACGCATGCGCGCTAATTGCGTGTCAAATAAATGATCGCCGTTTTAAAGAAAGTTATAGTTACCGTGTTTTTATCGGATTAACATTGACAGCCTCAGTTTAAATACATTTTGTTTATCATCTGTAGAGAACAATGTTAAACATACCATCACTAAATACATTTTCCAGGCTTGTTATGTAAACTAACTTGACAAAATTATAGCATATAATGTTTTTTTGGTTTTTTTATCAACAAGCACATTTTAAAAGCTCCACTAGCTCTATACTGTGAATACAACAAAATAAACATGTATTTATGCTCACATGTTCGATTTAGGATGTAGTCATGATTTCAGTTTCAGGTCCATAAGTTCGTATATAGAATTTTTCTGTGGTCATTAAAAGTAAAGTTGGAAAACAAAAGTGAATTTTTTTTATAGGTCAGCTCTACTCTTGTTGGTGGTGCATATTATAAAGTGCTAAGATAAAGACAGCACATTTAACCTATTTGCTCCTTTTAACAGATCAACACAATTCTTCCAAAAAAATGTCTACGTCAGTGGTGTCAAACGTATGG